>NC_057799.1:35877308-36177308 GCF_018294505.1 Triticum aestivum | reverse complement strand
TGATTGCATGTGATGTTAATCCTTTATGCATCTTATCTTGCTTTGTTTGACGGTAGCATTATGAGATGATCCTTCACTAAATTATCAAAGTATAAGTGTTCTCCCTGAGTATGCACCGTTGCGAAAGTTCTTCGTGCTGAGACACCACGTGATGATCGGGTGTGATAGGCTCTACGTTCAAATACAACGGGTGCAAAACAGTTGCACACGCGGAATACTCAGGTTAAACTTGACGAGCCTAGCATATAACAGATATGGCCTCGGAACACGGAGACCGAAAGGTCGAGCGTGAATCATATAGTAGATATGATCAACATAGTGATGTTCACCATTGAAACTACTCCATCTCACGTGATGATCGGACATGGTTTAGTTGATATGGATCACGTGATCACTTAGAGGATTAGAGGAATGTCTATCTAAGTGGGAGTTCTTAAGTAATATGATTAATTGAACTTCAATTTATCATGAACTTAGTCCTGATAGTATTTTGCAAATTATGTTGTAGATCAATAGCTCGCGTTGTTGCTTCCCTGTTTATTTTTTATATGATCCTAGAGAAATATTATGTTGAAAAATGTTAGTAGCAAAGATGCGGATTGGATCCGTGATCTGAGGATTATCCTTATTGCTGCACAGAAAAATTATGTCCTTGATGCACCGCTAGGTGACAGACCTATTGCAGGAGCAGATGCAGACGTTATGAACGTTTGGCTAGCTCAATATGATGACTACTTGATAGTTTAGTGCACCATGCTTAACGGCTTAGTATCGGGACTTCAAAGACGTTTTTGAACGTCATGGACCATATGAGATGTTCCAGGAGTTGAAGTTAATATTTCAAGCAAATACCCGAGTTGAGAGATATGAAGTCTCCAACAAGTTCTATAGCTAAAATATGGAGGAGAATCGCTCAACTAGTGAGCATGTGCTCAGATTGTCTGGGTACTACAATCGCTTGAATCATGTGGGAGTTAATCTTCCAGATAAAATAGTGATTGACAGAATTCTCTAGTCACCATCACCGAGTTAGTAGAACTTCGTGATGAACTATAGTATGCAAGGGATGACGAAAGTAATTCCCGAGCTCTTCGTGATGCTGAAATCGACGAAGGTAGAAATCAAGAAAAACATCAAGTGTTGATGGTTGACAAGACCACTAGTTTCAAGAAAAGGGCAAAGGGAAAAAGGGGAACTTCAAGAAGAACGGCAAGCAAGTTGCTGCTCAAGTGAAGAAGCCCAAGTCTGGTCCTAAGCCTGAGACTAAGTGCTTCTACTGCAAAGGGACTGGTCACTGGAAGCGGAAGTGCCCCAAGTATTTGGTGGATAAGAAGGATGGCAAAGTGAACAAAGGTATATTGGATATACATGTTATTGATGTGTACTTACTAGTGTTTATAGCAACCCCTCAGTATTTGATACTGGTTCAGTTGCTAAAGAGTAGTAACTCGAAACGGGAGTTGCATGAACATAAACTAGTTAAGGATGAAGTGACGATGTGTATTGGAAGTGGTTCCAAGATTGATATGATCATCATCGCACACTCCCTATACTTTCGGGATTAGTGTTGAACCTAAATAAGTGTTATTTGGTGTTTGCGTTGAGCATGAATATGATTTGATCATGTTTGTTGCAATACGGTTATTCATTTAAATTAGAGAGTAATTGTTGTTCTTTTTACATGAATAAAACCTTCTATGGTCATACACACCAACGAAAATGGTTTGTTGGATCTCGATCGTAGTGATACACATATTCATAATAATGAAGCCAAAAGATGCAAAGTTAATAATGATAGTGCAACTTATTTGTGGCACTGCCGTTTAGGTCATATTGGTGTAAAGCGCATGGGGAAACTCCATACTGATGGGATTTTGGAATCACTTGATTATGAATCACTTGATGCTTGCGAACCGTACCTCATGGGCAAGATGACTAAAACGCCGTTCTCCGGAACTATTGAGAGAGCAACAGATTTGTTGGAAATCATACATACAGATGTATGTGGTCCGATGAATATTGAGGCTCGTAGCAGGTATCATTATTTTCTGACCTTCACAGATGATTTGAGCAGATATGGGTATATCTACTTAATGAAACAGAAGTCTGAAACATTTGAAAAGTTCATATAATTTCAGAGTGAAGTGGAAAATCATTGTAACAAGAAAATAAAGTTTCTACGATCTGATCGTGGAGAAGAGTATTTGAGTTACGAGTTTGGCCTTCAGTTAAAACAATGTGAAATAGTTTCACTACTCATGCCACCTGGAACACCACAGCATAATGGTGTGTCCGAACGTCATAACCGTACTTTATTGGATATAGTGCAATCTATGATGTCTCTTACCAATTTACCACTATCGTTTTGGGGTTATGCATTAGAGACAGCTACATTCACGTTAAATAGGGCACCATCAAAATCCGTTGAGACGACGCCTTATGAACTGAGGTTTGGCAAGAAACCAAAGTTGCCGTTTCTTAGAGTTTGGGGTTGCGATGCTTATGTGAAAAAGTTTCATCCTGATAAGCTCAAACCCAAATCGGAGAAATGTGTCTTCATAGGATACCCAAAGGAGACAGTTGGGTACACCTTCTATCACAGATCCGAAGGCAAGACATTCGTTGCTTAGTATGGATCCTTTCTAGAGAAGGAGTTTCTCTCGAAAGAAGTGAGTGGGAGGAAAGTAGAACTTGATGAGGTAACTGTACCTGCTCCCTTATTGGAAAGTAGTTCATCACAGAAATCTGTTCCTGTGACTCCTACACCAATTAGTGAGGAAGTTAATGATGATGATCATGTAACTTCAGATCAAGTTACTACCAAACCTCGTAGGTAAACCAGAGTAAGATCCGCACTAGAGTGGTACGGTAATCCTGTTCTGGAGGTTATGTTACTAGACCATGACGAACCTACGAACTATGAAGAAGCGACGGTGAGCCCAGATTCCGCAAAATGGCTTGAGGCCATGAAATCTGAGATGAGATCCATGTATGAGAACAAAGTGTGGACTTTGGTTGACTTGCCCGATGATCGGCAAGCAATTGAGAATAAATGGATCTTCAAGAGGAAGACGGCCGCTGATAGTAGTGTTACTATCTACAAAGCTAGAATTGTCACAAAAGGTTTTCGACAAGTTCAAAGTGTTGACTACGATGAGAGTTTCTCACTCGTATCTATGCTTAAGTCTGTCCGAATCATGTTAGCAATTGCCGCATTTTATGAAATATGGCAAATGGATAAACAAAACTGCATTCCTTAATGGATTTATTAAAGAAGAGTTGTATATAATGCAACCAGAAGGTTTTGTCGATCCTAAAGGTGCTAACAAAAATTGCAAACTCCAGCGATCCATCTATGGACTAGTGCAAGCATCTCGGAGTTGGAATATACGCTTTGATGAGTTGATCAAAGCATATAGTTTTATACAGACTTGCGGTGAAGTCTGTATTTACAAAAAAGTGAGTGGGAGCACTACAGCATTTCTGATAAGCATATGTGAATGACATATTATTGATCGGAAATAATGTAGAATTTTCTAGAAAGCATATATGAGTATTTGAAAGGAGTTTTTTCAAAGAAAGACCTCGGTGAAGCTGCTTACATATTGAGCATCAAGATCTATAGAGATAGATCAAGACACTTGATAAGTTTTTTCAATGAGTACATACCTTAACAAGATTTTGAAGTGGTTCAAAATGGAACAGTCTAAGAAAGAGTTTCTTGCCTGTGTTACAAGGTGTGAAATTGAGTAAGACTCAAAACCCGACCACGGCAGAAGATAGAAAAAGAATGAAAGTCATTCCCTATGCCTTGGCCATAGGTTCTAAAAAGTATGCCATGCTGTGTACCAGATCTATTGTATACCCTACACTGATTTTGGCAAGGGAGTACAATAGTGATCTAGGAGTAGATCAATGGACAGCGGTCAAAATTATCCTTAGTGGAATAAGGATATGTTTCTCGATTATGAAAGTGACAAAAGGTTCGTCGTAAAGGGTTGCGTCGATGCAAGTTTTGACACTGATCTAGATGACTCTAAGTCTCGGTCTAGATACATATTGAAAGTGGGAGCAATTAGCTAAGAGTAGCTCCGTGCAGAGCATTGTAGACATAGAAATTTGCAAAATACTTACGGATCTGAATGTGACAGACCCGTTGACTAAAATTATCTCACAATCAAAACATGATCACACCTTAGTACTCTTTGGGTGTTAATCACATAGCGATGTGAACTAGATTATTGACTCTAGTAAACCCTTTGGGTGTTGGTCACATGACAATGTGAACTATGGGTGTTAATCACATGGTGATGTGAATTATTGATGTTAAATCACATGGCGATGTGAACTAGATTATTGACTCTAGTGCAAGTGGGAGACTGAAGAAAATATGCCCTAAAGGCAATAATAAAGTATTATTTATTTCCTTATATCATGATAAATGTTTATTATTCATGCTACAATTGTATTAACCGGAAACATAATACATGTGTGAATACATAGACAAACAGAGTGTCACTTGTCGGTAATGAGTTAGTTGCGGGATGATGTGTTACGGAACGAGTAAAGAGACTTGCCGGTAACGAGATTGAACTAGGTATCGAGATACCGACGATCAAATCTCGGGCAAGTAACATACCGGTGACAAAGGGAACAACGTATGTTGTTATGCGGTCTGACTGATAAAGGTCTTCGTAGAATATGTGGGAGCCAATATGGGCATCCAGGTCCCGCTATTGGTTATTGACCGGAGACGTGTCTCGGTCATGTCTACATAGTTCTCGAACCCGTAGGGTCCGCACGCTTAACGTTACGATGACAGTTTTATTGAGTTTTGATGTACCGAAGGAGTTCGGAGTCCCGGATGAGATCGGGGACATGACGAGGAGTCTCGAAATGGCCAAGACGTAAAGATCGATATATTGGATGACTATATTCGGACTTCGGAAAGGTTCCGAGTGATTCGGGTATTTTTCGGAGTACCGGAGAGTTACGGGAATTCGTATTGGGCCTTAATGGGCCATACGGGAAAGGAGAGAAAGACCCCAAAGGGTGGCTGCACCCCTCCCCATGGGCTAGTCCGAATTGGACTAGGGAGGGGGGCGCCCCCTTCCTTCTTTCTCCTTCCCCCTTCCCTTCTCCTACTCCCACAAGGAAAGGAGGAGTCCTACTCCCGGTGGGAGTAGGACTCCCCCCCTTGGGCGCGCCACCTCCCCTTGGCCAGCCCTCTCCTCCTTGCTCCTTTATATACGGGGGCAGGGGGGCACCCCAAAGACACTTGATATACGATATTTTAGCCGTGTGCGGTGCCCCCTTCCACCATATTACACCTCGATAATACCGTTGCGGAGCTTAGGCGAAGCCCTGCGTCGGTGGAACATCATCATCGTCACCACGCCGTCGTGCTGACGAAACTCTCCCTCAACACTCGACTGGATCGGAGTTCGAGGGACGTCATCGAGCTGAACGTGTGCTGAACTCGGAGGTGCCGTGCGTTCGGTACTTGATCGGTCGGATCGTGAAGACGTACAACTACATCAACCGCGTTGTGATAACGCTTCCGCTGTCGGTCTACGAGGGTACGTGGACAACACTCTCCCCTCTCGTTGCAATGCATCACCATGATCTTGCGTGTGCGTAGGAAAATTTTGAAATTACTACGTTCCCCAACAGTTCACACACCCGTGGTGTAATTGACTCAATAATTAATTAGTACCCCAGCTTAGCTCACGAACGGTAACCAATCTCCAAATAGAGGAAACAATTAACTTCTACATCACCGTTATTTACCTCTTGCCAATGCCAAATTCATACTAGGCATATATCACCTACGCGACGTGGTGTTGGTCTAGATCCCTATGACGTGATGTTGGGATCATGTCACAACACCACGCCATCCTGAGCGCCGATTTTGTTTCGCCCACGATCGAGCGATCCGACTTCCAATCCACTCTATTCCCGATCCACGATCCAACCGGAGAAACCCTATCCCCTCCCCCATCTCGCGTATTCTTCTGTGGCGGCGTGACAGGTCGAGCGGCGCCGGGGCAGCAACGCGACGTGCTTATGGTGCATCAGAGGCCAGAGATGAGGTACCCATTCATCCTCTCTTCCTAAGCCTACGTCATCTCTCTCCTCTTGGCCATATCTCTTGGAATGGCGCCCGATGGCGACGACACATGAACGCGGAGTGGCTCGTCGAGTTGCATGGGGCCCACAACTGTGCCCGGCAGCAATGACGCATGAACGCAGAACGCGGCGTCGACGTGCGCGGTGTGTTGAATTGGCGTGGTGGCGGCTGTGGTCGAAGGACGTGCTTGCTTGAGGTCGGTCGGCCTTTATGCTGTAGGGGGCAGCGCACAAGTCGGTGTGCCGAGGTGGTGGGGAGGCGATCGCCAAACGACACGTGTGTCTGAGCCCTAAGGTCGCAGGGCTGCGATGCCTATGTTCGCTAGGATCTCACGTGACAATAACCTGGGGAGATCATCCAGCTTTAGGGTGCATAAAAAAACAGCCATTGCTAGCTAGCATGTGTGGCTTGTATCAGTAGAGCTCAGAGCGAGGGAGAGGGACGTATACGGGTATACGTCCACTCCCATGGGAAGATGAGTGCAAAGAGGAGGCTCTGTCTGTGGTTTTCTCTACTATCAAAGTGGCTAGGGTGTCATATCCTCTACGGCTCCACCTCGCCTACACAGGCACCACATTCTAATCGGTTGTTAAAGACTCAAAGGTGATTGAATCATTGCTTTGATATTCCTTGATTTCCGCTATGAACTAATACTAAGAAAATTTGTCATACATGCTCCTTGCAAGTCACAGCAGCTCATGTTTTCTTTCTTTCTGGAACGAGCTGTAACTCATGGGTAAGATGAAGATTAGAGAAGGCAATTAAGGTGGGAGAGGATACCATGAGGATTGAGAAGGCAGGCAAGAGACGTCTACATTCAACATGTCATCATGTTGAAGCTAAGTTTGTATGGTCGTAGATTTTAATCCTTGTACAGGTGGTGTTCTTTAAGTTTCATTTGGCGTTGCCGTCAACAAGTTTATACTTTCATCATCTTCTACATCAAGTATACTGGTTAATTGTTTTGGACAACTCTGCATTATTTTCCTCAGAATTACTTCACCGCATTTTGTGGACATCAAAAGTAAAAGTTGGTCCTATAATATTCAGTCGCATGCTTGCGATATTTGGTAGGTCTTTGTATTTATATGGTAGTATTTTTAAAGATGAAACTTCTATATCAAACGGTCTGTACAATTTGTTCATACATACATGGATGGAACATCATCTCTTTTCATATGTTGCTCCTGTGAAGAATAAATATACTACTCCCTTTGTAAACAAATATACAGGGGTAGTACTTTTTGTGGGGTAAAAATAAATATACTACTTGTAGTCTTCTAATTCATCTCTACACTACACACAAGGCCTTTCCATATGTTCAGTCAGTATCTTCTTTTTGTCACACGAGCAGTTTCTAAATTTTACAAAGGTGCACCGAAACATATAGGTCATTGGCTAATTGCTATCATTTGGTGGTAGCAAGTTCAAGCAATAGTTTGAAAACATTCAAGAAATAGTATAAATAATGCATGTTATGTATAATTTAGATATATTGTTTGTCATGGAGCTGTGGCTGGCCGATTTACATGAAATTAATTCCCTCCATTGTAGTGGCAAATATAATACACATCATCCATATTGTTGTACACTAGCGCGAATAAGGTGGATGTCAAATATGAGAAAGTGTCAATCTAAAAAAGAGCAAATTCTGCATGGACTCGTATGTGTATTTTTCCTAAATACAATTGAGAATTAGTATTTGTATAATTGGGTATCAAATTAATTGATGCAGGGAGCTGAAGGGTCTTAAGAATTCGGTTGCACTAGGTAGGAAATAGCATAGATGGATTATGGTCCCACACCCAATAAAATGGATGTGTGTGTGTGAGAGAGAGAGAGGGAGAGGGAGGGAGAGGGGGAGAGAGAGGGAGAAGGTGAGGGAGAGAGAGTATGTGTGAGGATTTGATGGTAAAAAAGTCGCCAATGCCACTTGATATGTATACTAAATGTATTATTAACATGATTAATATATAACTCTTAAAGTTAGTGTGGCCCTGTTGCAACGCTCGTGCAATTAGCTAGTTTCTATACAAGGTCCATCTGCAAAATTGCACTCAGCTCCCGGGCTACATGGAGCTCGGTTTTTGGAGAATAAAAAAAATGGTTTCGCAAAATTGTGGAAAAAGTACACACCTACCTATGGTTGTATATTAGTACTTGTTTGTAATGTTTCACGGCGGAATACATTTTTATGCGAGCTACACAAAAATAATAAAATCATGTATTTATAGCACATGTACTATTCGCTATAAAAATACATGAATTTTTGTACACATCACATCAAAATGTATTTAATAATGAAATTTCACAAGCTTGTAGCATACATCTCTAACTACTTGTACATTTATTTTCAGATTTGTCTTAAACATAAAATGTTGACAAAAAATCGGATGGGCTCCATGGAGCCCAAGAGCCAAAAAAATTATTCCTCGTCCATATGAGCCTATATTATGTGGGCCTGGCATTGTAATCTACTACATATGATATTCTAATCCCTGCTATGTATCGATGGTTGGTTGTGATCACTTTAGGTACAATTATAGATACCCACCGTCGAGTGTGTTCCTACTTTTTTTTTTGCAATGGTGTTCCTACATTATGTCCTGAATGTATGACAACCGATCATTTTAGCCACAACCATCTATCTCTACTTCAATCAAACCGAACTTGGCGACAACCGCATCGTTTTCACACACATGAAAAATAAAGATGAGGGGGACAAAAAAAATACATGAACTCAATTGTTTTTTGGTAAATATCTTGATTTTTCTAAAATGCATGATGACCACAAGGAAACTTGGATATTAAGGAGTTTGGAACTAAAGTTTATTTATTTCTATTTTTGAATTTAAGTACCCATAACTTTCAATAGCTCTTTTGGAATATATTAATTATGTAAATATTTATTATAAGAGAACACTTTTGAAACTCCTAAAAATAAACAAATTATACTGTTTTATTATTAAAATATATCTTCTTTGGTCTTAAAGTTAGTTCAGTTGCTTACAGCAGATATTCATTTTTCAAAAATGCCATTTTTCTTTGTGCTTTGTCCATTTTTGTGCTGGGTAGGACATAGTGCAGAATCATTGCCATGTCATCATTAAACTTATTTTTACTAGTCAGATTGAGACAGGAATTTTGCAATTTTTTAACTTGAGGGATCAAATAATTTTTGGTATTAGAATTGGGAGGCCAACTTAGACTTTGTAAAGAGCCGATGGAAGAAAAGTATAGCTTAGATACATTTCTTAAGATATGTCAATTATGATCTATATATGCCATGTGATTTTGGTTATTTTAATTATCATGGGGTTCTCTAGAAGTTTTTTTTTAGACAAAGGGGTTCTCTAGATTTTTTTTAGAAGAACGGGGTTCTCTATAAGTGGCGGGGCTACGGTATACACGCTGGGCGGGCCGTCCTGAGGAAAAGCCCAAATGCTTTGCTCTCATGGGCCAATTTATCTCACGGCCTACACTTGTCCTCTGAGCTGGGCGGGCCATGGTGTTTCTCAAAAAAAAAACTAGGCAGGCCATGGCCTTGGTTTGCAACAACTCTGCCACTGCTCTGGAGATTAATAGTCAGATGTTTTGTGCTGTTTCTCAAAAAAAAAAAGATGTTCTATGCTGTTTGGTTGATTGTCATGTGTTTGAGCGCACTGAAATGGATAATAAAAAAGGATTTTCATAAAAAAAAAATCCCTCTGCCTATGCTCTGGT
The DNA here is from genome assembly GCF_018294505.1 of Triticum aestivum. Lineage (NCBI taxonomy): Eukaryota > Viridiplantae > Streptophyta > Magnoliopsida > Poales > Poaceae > Triticum > Triticum aestivum. Next base: position 36,167,455 of record NC_057799.1, on the reverse strand, counting down.
GGCCATTTGGATCGACTATAGTTATTGTGTGCTCATCGGTGTTCAACTTTTTTTTCTTGCGAAAAGGATTAGATCAATTATAAATATTCATCGGAAGTACAAAGCACCTCAAATATAATAAAAATTAGATCGAGGACCATGTACCATCGAACGACCATCGCCGTCGCCAGAACGAGCCGCCGACGCGCCGATGTCGCCACTCCCATACCGGAGCCGGCCTGACCTTATCGATAACAGCCGGGAAGTCTTCGTGCACGTGCTCTAAGGACCAACGCCCCGAATCCGCAGTCGTCGTTGTTGGATCTATCTGAAGAACCTGACATCAAATTTCGCCATTGCGTATGCACAGCAAGAAACGCTAACCTCGATTTCCCAAGAAGTTGGCAGGAATTTACGCCGGTGTTTAACTCAATTGAGAACAAAAACACTGGACCAAAATTACAGCCATTCCAAGAAGATCGTCAACCGTGTTTCACTCTGTGCTACCAAGTAGATGCTTTCTTAAAAAGTACAGTATAGATGCCCCTGCAAGAGAGTATTCTTAGTTCAGGGTTTATTTTGCATTTTTTTAAGAATTCAAAGCAATGTACAACGTCTAATTAACAGGGACATTAAAAAATTGACATAGGATCTGTAAGCATGATAAATCGGACATTTTTTATGGCAAAAAATATTGTCACGAGGATGACAGTATTTCTTCAGCAAGCATGACAAATCCTGACAAAAAAAACTTAACGTGAGAAGGCGTTGCTATGTTTGCCAATGAAAATTGCCCTCCTCGCGGCAACATAATTTGCCATTTCAGACATTCAATTTCTCATGATAAAAAAAAGCTTCCGTTCGATTTGTAACGAAATCCCTGATTATTATTTTTTTGCGGGAAAAATCCCTGATTAATGGTTGTGTATGAACATGTCTCCCCTACATTGAGCCCCTACCACCTGCCATCGCGTATGTACGGTAGCGGTAGCTACTACTATACGCCTATACGCTGGACGGAGTAAATCGTATGCACCACGTACACGTACGTGCCACATACGGGGACCCATCTCGTCTGTCTGCCCTGCACTGCACCTGCACGGCTGCACCACCAATTAATAAATACACCCGTTGTATCGGTATCGGTATCGGCATCGGTATCGGTATCGCCAGCGAAACGACGCGTCTTCCCGACGATTCCACTCCGAATCGAGCAAAAATCTCTCCGGCCTTTCTTGCTCGCTCGCTCGCATTGCATCTCGTTCCCACCTGCATGTTTCCGCATTTGGTCACCTCGATTCGATATGGTCGTCGTACTACTCCTACTCGCGGCGCGCTGTCCCATTCTAGTACTAGTAGTTTTGATGCTACGCGGCGCCACGATTCCTCCATCCAAATTTATAGTTTTATACTCCCTTCGTTTTTAAATATAAGTCTTTGTAGAGATATCACTATGATCCACATAGATGCATTTTAAAGCGTATATTCACTTATTTTGCTCCGTATGTGGTCCGTAGTGAAATCTTTACAAAGACTTATATCTTTTTTGAAACAAGGCAAAAGATTTGCCATTTTCATTGATTAAAAATAAGAGAATTGCCCGGTTAATTGACGGAAAGCCGGGCTAAAACCGATACAACTCAACCCATATGACATGGGCACCACCGGCCAACCTGGCCACCGACATGGGATCACAGAGCTACAAACAGCTGCACAGAAAACCATGACGACACATGCCAACAGAAGGCCACACGCGTGAACAACCGACAGCTCCGACTTTAACGATGATCATCACAAGGGAAATATGCAGGACTTTGCGCCGACCGTGCCCTCCGAAACCGACCACCGAGCGCCTGTCATCGTCACCGCCTGGACACACTCCACCGCAGCTCCGACTTCAAAGCAACCAAGCAACCAACGGAAGAGGACCTCGGACATGCCGGGAAGATCCGACTACCGAAGCCCGAGCCGCGACCAAAGCTCCTCTCGAAGCCATCATCGTTGCCAAACAGAAATCCACGCCCCCAAAATGGCCGCCTCAGCAAACTACGCGGCGAAGATGCCGCAAACCACGCGGCGAAGATGCCGCAACCCACACGGCGAAGATGCCGCCATCCACTGGTCTCCAGGTTGTGGCCGGCTCCGAGACGATGCCCCCAAGGAGGAAGAAGACGTGAAGGCGCCTTCATCGCCTGATCCCGAAGATCTTAGGTTTTCCTCCGGAGCCAAGGCCGCGGGGAGGGAGGAGGAGCACCACACAACAGCAACGCTTTCAAGAAAGAGCACGACGCCCACGGACGTCGCCGTCACCGGATCCGGCAAAAGCCGGACATAGGATTTCTCCCGGAGATGCTCAACCACCACCTGCCCACATCAACGCAGCCAACAAACCCCATCCTGCCAAGGCCAACCCCGCACTGGTCGTGAGATCCCACGACCCACCACGCCCAGACGCGCGCACCACCCCCAGCCGAAGCCGCTTCCACCAAATCCGGGGCCGCCGCCCCGGCAGCCTCCACCACACCGGGCTAGCAAGCCGGCCAGCACCGCGGCACCAGGCAGGAAGGGGGGGGCCGCCACCCCGCCCCATCTCACCGAGCAGAGTTGCCGGGCCGAAACCCGAGCACATCTGCCACAGCCACAGCAACAGCAGGGGCGCCGCCGCCAAAGAGCCAGGAGCCTCCGTCCGCAGCCCCAACCACCGGATCCACGCTGCCAAGAGCCGCCAGAGCACCTCCACCATCCGGATCCACTCTGTCGGATCGGGGCCCGCCGCCCCATCGAGCCGCCCGAGCCCCGCTGCCACCGCCGAGCCACCGAACCACTGCAGGTCGCCAAGCCGCAGCAGGACCACCGCCTTCACGCCAGGGCACAAGGCCGCTCGCCGACGCCAGCCGCTGCCCGACGCCACGAGATCCCCATCCTGCAGCGCCCGCCAGCGCGAGAGGAGACCACGAGATCCCCGACGCCAGCCGCTTTGCCCGCGGGAGGCACCGGCGACGGCGAGGGGGCGGAGGGGATCGAGGGGCCGAGCGCCTCGGTAGCTGGGGTCGCCGCCCGTGCCGCCCCCGGGGCCGGAGCGACGCGGGGGCAGTCCGTTGTTTGACTTATATTTTGAAACGGAGTGAGTACTTCTTCTGCTGCAGCTCCCTCTCCGATTTTTGAAATTGTGCCGTGTGGACATGTGGTAAAAATTCAACTTGTCTATATTTATCTTTGAATGGCGCTAGCACTGTTGAACTTGTCCTCTGCGTCCATTGACCCACCTTCCAATGTGATACAGTAGTAGTACCACTACCTACGCCCGCTCAGACGTCACGCTGCGTATCTGCACATCTTAGGCTTCACGCTGACCCGTTCAAGAAAAGGGAAAAAGAAATTGCTTCGCGCTGGCTCCAGCAGACATTAATAGCAACGGGAGTGCACGCGGTTTCAGGTAGTGCCTTCAATGTCTTTCCCCACACAAAACAAATCGAGTAAATGAGATTTTAATTGCTATACGCTCATGGTTTTGAGCCGTACCTACACGTCTCATCCTCTTAGTGTATATAGTACTCCCCTGTGTAAAGTTCAACATGGCGGTTTTGAGTTAGCAGGTCTTAGATGTTGGTAGAATGCTGGAATGTATACATTTTTCCTGCAAAAAATTATTTGATCGTAAATTTTACCATAAGATAATAAAATTTGCATCAAGGTCCCTACAACATCGAACAACCACCGTTGCTAATAGGACGAGCCGCCGACGTGGCCTTGTCGCCGCTCTCATAACAGAGCTGACCCGACCTTGTCGATGACAACCGGGAATTCCTCGCGCACGTGCCTCTAAGGACCATCGCCATGGAGCTGTAGTTATTGAACACTTGAATGGATCCAAAGAATATAAAATGAAATCCTGCCGCCACTTATGCACGACAAGAAACCCTAACCCAAGGAGCTGGCAAAATTCTACATCGAAGCTCCATCTAATATGTCCTAGTGGACGAACTTGAAGAGAACCGGTGCCCAAAAGACCGACTAAAAATAGAAGCACTAGCATCCGTCCCGAGCGCCACCCCTACAAGGACTGGAAACCCTAACTTATATACTACCCGGAGCAGAGGCACCAGAATTCCTCTCCCCGCCTCTGGTAATCGGAGCAGCTGACGGAGTGGAGCAAATCCATGAGCTCGCCGACAAAGATCACGGGGAGGAATAAAGATGAATCTACTAGACTGTGTTTCCATGAGAGGGGGAAGAAAGTCTATTGGAAATCTCATGAAACTATTGGAAATATTCATTACGTTCGGCTAAGAGCCTCTGGCTTTTCAGTTTCTTGCTTTAACATGGTAGTATTTTCCACGGGTTTCATAGTCATTTCAAAGCTATGAGGGAAGTCACATGATAAAAAATGAGTAACAAGAAAAATGCTTATACCTCTTTTATTGGAAGACTTTCATGAGTTTTATAGTATTAAAAATTGCATGATAACGGTTGGTAGAAAGGCGTTTTGACCATAGAAATTCTCTCATATTTAAAAAAGATGTAAGTTTTTTTTTCCTTTAGTAAGCCAATAAGTGATTATAAGATAAAATCTTCTATTCTATACAAGTACATTAATATGGGCTGGTAACTCACATTCAACCTACTAAAGAATTTGTATTACTCCATTGCAACCCACATGCAATTATCTATATATATCTATATACCAATATACAAAGATCAAAAAGGGCAGATCTTACAAATCTCTGCCATCAAACCATACCAATCCAAAGAGTATATTGCTTCAATGGTGAGCTTTCAACATGTTTATCATGCAATTAATATTATATCAAATATCAAGGTTTACACTATCTTCGTAATTAACACGTAATTGATATCCTACTCAATATCAACATGCAATTTATGTACCCCTAATACTGTATCAACATGCATGCATGGCACGTATTTACTAGTCTTGTGGCGATGCTGTAGAAAGACTTTGTGTTTTTATGCATTTTTTCTGTTGCATCAATCTTCTCTTTGTATATTGTCCCCACTTGAATTTCATTGCATTTTCAAGAGAGTTTGCAGTTCACGCTATCAAGAAGAGACATGGTCACGCCAAAACAAGACGTGCGCTTTAAGAACACCTCTAGCAGAATTGTTATATACTCCTAGTGTAGCAGATTCGCCATAGCGGCCTCTATCGCTATTTTTTTCGCACACTCCATATTTGCCTCCAACCTCCATATTGCATTCTCCTAGGAAATTTTCGGAGCTCACTCCATCCAAAAACGGTGCCATCAATGAAATTTCAAGCTGACTTTGAACCACACTAGCCGGCTGACGCAATAGCCATCGAAATTGAGCTCCTCCTCCCTTCCGATCCCTCCCAGCCCCCCCCCCCCCGCCTCGATCACTGTGATTGCCCACACCACTTCTCCTACTGCCCAACACTGCGGATACCCTAGCCTGGGAGGAGGACAATAGCGAGGTGGCATCGATCTTGAAGGAGGATGATCGGAGCAAGGTGGCGCCAACCTAGAAGGAGGGCGACTAGAGGGAGGTGACACCAATCTGGAAAGAGGATGAGCTACGAAGCTTCGATGATGATAGGGTGACGACGCGACCGACTCCTCCCGTTGGGGCGAGAAGGAGGCCAAGAAGCTCTGACAAAAAGAGGGTGTCGCCTCGCCACGCTCCTGAGCTCCTCCTCATGTCAATGGCTGACGACTATGTCCGCTCATTGGTAGCCACGATGCGACCCTTCATCGAAATTGATATCACATTGCCGAAATCTATGCCTCGCGTAGCTCCAAGCCGACGCTAGAAGAAAGGGAGACAATCCCTCAATGACAAGTGGGTCTCACGTTGTAGATGATTTATGCAGAACATCTATATAACTCCGATTTTGCTCACGCCCGAAGTAGCCTTCATGATTTTTACCAAGCGTATGTATAGTACTTTTGGGGTAGTATGCCTGCTATAACAGCAACTCTAGCAGAGTACTCCCGGCCTTCTCACACAAATCCTCCAGGTCAGCTCTCACGCAAGCCAGGACATGCTATCACGTGGCAACTATCTCAACGGGCAGCCACGAGAATCTGATGGAGTGGCAACGCCATAAAGACCTAGTCGTTGCCTCGCTGGTGGTGCTTAAGAGGACACGCTGCTTCATATCTCGCATGTGGCGTAAGGAGGAAAAAGACGACACTTCCTCCCCACGCTGGCAATTGGGTTTGGAGCGAACTCCAAACAAGGGCTTCATAACCCCAAAATATGGAGAGGTTGGAGGCCACACATGGAAGGATCTCCGTAATTTACGGCAACTGAGATGTGAATGGTGACTCTGTTAGAGTGATTTTTAAGCTTACACCTCCATATTGGCGATTATTATGGAGTTTGAGACGTTTTAACAACGTTGATAGAGTTGCTCCAAGGAAACTCCAACAGAAATCACCAAAATCAATGGCCAGTGTTCATACCAAACCAGACGGTGTTTGCACTTTTGGTTGTCCAATGGGGTCACCTGATTTTTCCAGATAGACCCGGACATCGGATGACAAACCGGCACCTAACCGGGGGCATGTTTGGGAGAGTCTGGATGTCCGCCATGTCAGATTCTGACAACGCGAACCCGCGGAAAACTAATCTCCCGTTTGCTTCCGCCTTGGCTTGACCGCATTCTCTCTCGCCGTCCGGCCTCCCGCTTACCCGATCCACGGCGGCGCGGCGGCCGAGAGGTCTACTCCGACCTAAAGGTTAGTCGGTCTCCTCCTCCGCAAACCCCTACCCGCGCAATCCTCATCCTCTCACACGCATGCGGGCTGGAGTTGCCCTAAGCTTAAGCTCAGCATAGTCACGAGCCTTCTAGTCCACGCAGCACCGAACAAGTTACTGTTTACCCGGCATGGAATGCGGTGTGGCCACTAGCTAGTGTGCGTGCGTGCGTGACTTTTGCTTTCCGTTTGACACTTGCGCCGCGTAGAGTAGCCGTCCCCCCTTCCTCTTGTGCGTTGCGTTCTTCTAGAAGCCAAGGCGGAGAAGGGAGGGCTGCCCCCCAATTAACTCAAAAATCATTTCTTCCTCGTTTTCGCTCCCCCCTCCCCTCCCCTCCCCTCGCCTTCCTTCTTCCCCACGCGCACGCGCAACGCGGACGGCGCACACTCAAACCTCCCACCCTTCTCCCCCCTCTCTCTCTCCCCACCCCGCCCCAGAGGAGGTCCCAGGAAGCGCCATGGACTGCTGCTTCCCCTGCCTGGGCGCCAAGAAGAAGCGCAAGCCGCCGGCGCCGACCGAGAAGCCCCAGATCCCCCCCGCCGCAGGTGATCCGCCCGCACCTCTGCCTTCTTTCTTGCCGTCTTCTTCCTCGCCCTCTCCTCCCCCACCGTCGCGGATTCGTTCATCTCCGCTAGATTCACACAGTCCTTCGCCGATTCTGCCTGCCACTCCGAGATTCCGCGGAGCAATTTGTGGCTCCGGCTTCCGGCTCCCCCCGCCGCCGTTCCCGGTTCACGGGGCTCACGAGCCGTCCCGGCAGCCCAGTTCCCCTCTCCCCTGTTTCTTCACAAGAAAAAAGGAAAAAAAAAAGTTCGCCCCTCCAGAATTGTTGTAAACTCGGTCCAAAATCATGGTATCCCGCCGAATCCCCCCGAAACATGGCAGCTCGGTGCGGGGATTCCGGCCGGGGACGACGCGTGCTCGCCGCTTTTGCCGCCAGACAACGCCTGCACTCCTTTCCCCAAATTCCCCGTCTTCTTTATTCGCCTCATGGTTCTGACGCACGCGCTCCGTTTTTTCTTCAGATAATAAAGCGAAGCCGGGATGCTCCTCGTCGTCGACGAGCGCGGCGGCGGCGGCGCGGCAGGACTCGCTGTCGGAGGCCAAGAAGGAGTTCGTCCTCAGCAACGGGTCCGAGCACCGCCACATTGCGGCCCAGACCTTCACCTTCAGGGAGCTCGCCGCGGCGACCAACGGCTTCAGGGCCGACTGCCTTCTGGGGGAGGGTGGCTTCGGCCGGGTCTACAAGGGGTACCTGGAGAGCATCAACCAGGTGAGGAGGTTCTTGCTAATTATTCTTGCTTCACAGTTCATTAGCACTGCTTTGTTTATTTAGAAGCTTCCACTTGGAGGATTGTGTGGAGCACTTGTAAATTGTCTCCTAGTGAACGTGTCACACAGCCTGAACCCGAGACCGGGTTTAGGCTGCGGGTTTCCCTGTCGAAGTAATAGAAAATGGGGGTTATCCAGGTTCCAAGGATTGTTGTTATTAATCCTCGGTTGATTTACATTCACAACTGTTGAGCAATAACATTAACATGTGGTAAATTTTGTAATTATGCGCAAGAATTTGTCAAACTATCTCCTGAAGCTAATTGACATGGTGAATATTTTGTTATCATCATAGGTTGTTGCAATAAAGCAGCTCGATCGAAATGGACTGCAAGGCAACAGGGAGTTTCTTGTTGAGGTCCTCATGCTGAGCTTGCTGCACCACCCACACCTGGTCAACCTTATTGGCTATTGCGCCGATGGCGACCAGAGGCTTTTGGTTTACGAGTATATGCCGCTAGGTTCTTTGGAAGACCACCTTCACGGTATGCTGCTGAAAAAAAGAATGTGTTTCTGCTTTGGTACAGCTTCTATTGGATAATTTAAGTTTGTGTACTCACAACTGGATCCTATTTTATTCAGATCCTTCCCCAGATAAACCCCGCCTTGACTGGAATACACGGATGAAGATAGCTGCCGGTGCAGCTAAAGGGCTGGAGCATTTGCATGACAAAACAAATCCTCCTGTCATATACCGGGACTTGAAATGTTCAAACATCTTGCTCGGAGAGGGATACCACCCAAAACTGTCTGACTTTGGATTGGCAAAGCTTGGCCCAGTTGGCGATAAGACACACGTTTCCACCAGAGTGATGGGTACATACGGGTATTGTGCGCCTGAGTATGCTATGACCGGTCAGCTGACTCTGAAGTCGGATGTTTACAGCTATGGTGTTGTTCTATTGGAGATCATCACAGGGCGAAGGGCTATCGACAACACTCGAGCTGCGGGGGAGCAAAACCTTGTTGCATGGGTAAGCTGCCGATTTGTTTTTTGTTACGGTCCTTTCTGTTTCTTCTTGCTATTCTTCTTCATTCCATTATAGACTACTGGAGTTTTACTATAGAGAGCATCACATTGTGAAACCTGCTACCTCTTGTGAGTATTGGTTGTTAATTTATTCTGGAAGATCCACCAGATATCAGCCTCTTAGCTCGGAAGTTGCGTAAGCTGAGTGTTAGCGCATCAATCTTACGTATCACCTGAAGGGGAACCATAGGAGGTTGATTTTCAGTCATCTCTGTATTTCTTTCCACTTCTGGAAGTTACACTAGTTTTGAAGGACATATTGTACTTTCCTTCAGCTCAAAAAATATCGTCCTTACAATTTCTGAGGCAACGCTTTTCGGTTGTAGGGTTACTAAAGAGCTACTGTACTAGAGTGAAATAGTTCCATACTACATTTTTTTGGCATTATTGGATTGGCCTAGGTTTGCCTTCCCAAAAAGACATTATTGTAGTCTGTTGAATAGGATCGAATGAAGAGGGTCATGACATGCCAAAGCCTTTGCTCAAGATGTCGTATAGCATTTTGCAATCCCTGTTGATGTAACGTTTGTTGGTGCACAATTTCAGGCCCGTCCCTTGTTCAAGGACAGGAGGAAGTTCCCCCAAATGGCAGACCCGGCGCTGGAGGGCCGGTACCCGGCAAGGGGACTGTACCAGGCCCTGGCCGTCGCCGCAATGTGCGTGCAAGAACAGCCAACCCTGAGGCCGTTGATCGGCGACGTCGTCACAGCCCTGAGCTACCTTGCCTCCCAGCCCTACGATCCGGAGGTGCACGGCGTCCACCGCCCGTCGCGCCTGACGGCTTCCGGCACGCCGCCCCGAGCCCGGAACCACGGTGCCGATCATCAAAGAGGAGGAAGCGAGTGAGGCGGTGCGGCTTCCGGAGAGCCCTGAATTTTGTCGCGGTACGAGTCCAAAATGGAGCTGAAGAGGAATTTTGTGGATAGCGAGGCGGCTTTTGCGTTTACATGTTGGGGGGGAATTGTGAATCGGTGATGTATGTTGATCGGTTGGTCTATCTGGTTGAGATGGTGCCAGAGATGATGCATGCATGTGCTCTCCGGTTAGAGTATGTATCTAGGTAGATGACGAGGCAGTCGGTGTAACCACCCATGACTTTACAGTTCGATCAGTCTATGGACTACCATTTCTCCTTGTATTTGACAGAACTGCTTCTCCTTTATCCAGGGTTTGAGGGTTCTATTGCATGTCCCTTTGACTAACAAAGGGACTGGCTAGGGGTCAGTCGCTTGAAAACGATTTTGTGGCTTCCTCTTCCTCTGACAACCGCCAATCCAGGCCGAACCGCCTGCCTCCACCCGGCAAGGCCAGAGGCGATCCCGCGACCGCCTCCCCCCCCCCCCCCCCCCCCCTGACTTTCCTCCCGCCATGCTTCGCCCCTTGGCCATCCATGCAAACCGTTGAACCATTCAAATTCTTCGACGAACCTGCCCCCCCTCCCCCGAACCATCAAGTTTCGAACTTGCCTCCACCAGCTATGGCTCGTTAGCCCTTGCTACCGGCCACCCGTGCCATATACTCCCTCTGTTTTGAAATACAAGTGTTTTTAGATATTTCAACGAGATTACTAAAAGCTTTATATGTAGATTCACTCATTTTGCTTTATATGTAGTTCATATTGAAATATCTAAAAGGACTTGCATTTAGGAATGGAGGGGGTATACCATTGGAAACCTCATCTGAATAAAATTTACATCACCAAAATCTTCTTGCCAACGTGAATCTGCATTTTGTTAATCATGTTCACGATCGACATTAGACTCAGAGTCGACATGGCGCTACATCATCTTTTGGGAACAAAAGTAGTGCCGATGTGATTTGACCGATTGGTAAGACACGAAGCATCTCACACACATCACCACGTGTACTAGACGACAGCAGAAAAGTACATAACGCATAATAATAATGTACTATGAAGGTAGGTGATGCGATGGTCAATGCAACGCAATAGAATCGGATTATGATTGTGTGGTCGGCTTTGGCAGATGCATGTATCCATAGATGGCACTAGTAGATGAGCTACAAAAATGTGTGTGAACACAGCGCTCACCTGTTACCGGCCGAAAGTGAAAAGCAGCCGCGTACCTGTATGAATCTGGATGCATGCTGATGCTCAGAGCGGTCGTCGGTGGGCACCAGGTGCACTCACTCCTCACTAGATTGTGTCACCGAAACAAACGTGTCCGGCCAAAAACCAAAGGCCGCCTGCAGCAGTTCATGGGCGAGCTGAGACGAGCAACACGTGCTTTCAGTTAAAATCTCGTAAATAAGTTGGTAAACAAGGAAATGAGAGAGTAAGGGTACGTTTGTTTTCCAGTGAGAATACTATGTCCGCATATTAAAAAGATCTGAAAGAATGTACTCCCTCCGTTTCTAAATATTTGTCTTTCTAGAGATTTCAACAAGCGACCACATACGGAGCAAAATGAGTGAATCTACACTCTAAAATATGTCTATATACATCCGTATGTGATAGTCTATTTGAAATCTCTAAAAAGACAAATATTTAGGAACGGAGGGAGTATATACATAGATGTATATTTGTAGCATACACGTGTAAAAATTCATGAACATATATGTTCACATGTAATGTATACAAAAAAGATAAATACACAAAGTAAAATGGGCTCTATCTTTGTTGTTTTAGGGCTGGGTATTTATCTTTTTTGTGTAGCATGCAAATAATCGAATTACCCGATGAAGCTTTTTACATACTTGACGAACGTGCATCTGTATTTGTATAAAAAAATTGATACTTTTTAAAACTTTTAAGTATATTTTGATCATTTCTTTGGCAAAACGGGCTCCCTGGAGCCCAGCCTCTGAACGCCACACTCGCATGCATGTGCCCAGTGGGAGCTCCTCGCCGTTGGTCCTCTGCATTACCGTGTTGAAACCCTAGCTGTCGTTGGAAGGGTCCATCCTTTGCCCCCCCCCCCCCCCCCCCCCCCCCGCATCGCCGCCGCCAGAGGGCCTATCGGCAAAGGCGCATTGTGCCCTAGTATGGACGGAGCAGCTTTGTCCCTATCGCGCAGTGGCGGCACCCACCCTCCTCCTCCCCTTTTGAGGTGGTGGTCTCGACCAACAAACTGACTTCCTCATCTCTGGACCCTGATTTGGCGGGAATGAGATTGCTTGGACTCAGGCCAGGGTGTAATCCCTGCTCAAATTGTTGGCATTGGCAGCGGCGACACTCGCGGGTGTTTGTTTCCTCTCTTGCAGACGCTGCCATGGCCTTTACTTGTGGCCCTCCTCGAGCACCTGGAAAAATCTTTAATCCGCTTCTTCAGATCGATGATGTCGCCGCTCCCATTCTGGAAAGCGCTATCTTGGTTGCTCGTGGCATCCTCGGTGTTGGCTTCAGAGATGTTTGACGTCATGCCGGTTCGGCCTGGCCCTCTTTCAGGCTTGGTGGGTTTAGCTGTGTTTTTCTTCTATTCGGGCTAAGCATCTCTTGTCTCTCTGCTCCGAGTTTCATGCACACGCCTTCTCATGTATGCGTTTGTGCGTACCCTTTCATGTACTCATTATGTTTCCTCTGTCAATGAAAAGATACGCACGCTTTGCGTATTCACGAAAAAAGAAAAATAATTCATGGACATGCTGAATGAACCTCCTAAGCCTTCTTAACCTTTAGTGCTGTGATGGATTCTAGTAATCTCATTTTCTCACTCCAATCCAATCCGTTTTTGTTAATTTTAGCAGTTATTTTGACCCACATTGTCTATTTATTGTATGTCTAGTTTTTTCACAACAAATTATAAAGTAAATATAACCCATCACGATTTAGCAACCGCGTAGTAAACCTTAGTCAACGGTATCATAGTCAGAAACACGCCACAGTGCCTTAAGTTGTTTTGGAGGGAACGCGGGAGCTATATCTTGCTTATAGTGATATGGTAGTTGCTCTTGCCTCAAGGGTTTTTCGCGTCGATGTGTTACTAGGCTGGTCCAAAAAGGTATGCTATACCTTCGTTTTCCGTTCATTTTTTGGTTTTCTGTTTTTCCTTTTTTCTTTCCCTTTTTTCGGTGTTGGTTTTCAACGATTCATGCATGTAAATAGGGCCACCTCAAGATGCTACCATGCATGGCAAATGATCAACCAAAATATGCAACCGTGCATGTGAAAAATATTACATTATATCCCATAAAATATTTTACATCTATACAATCAAATATTCACGTTTCAACTTCACCAAAAAATATATCAGCCAACTCCTGCAACAACGTACGGGGTATTATCCCAGTATTCTATATGTTGTGTTGTGTCGATCATGTGGGTCGGCTCATTTGTAGAAGAAAACATAGTACATGATCCGATTTTGGGATCCTTATGGAAAGTTCCCGGCCTGTTTTGGGAACTTACTAGAAGGTTTGTGAACCGGTATTCTTTTTGAGTTCTTTGTGTTATTTTTACTAGGTTTTCTGGGTTTCCCTTTTTTGTTTTTTGTTCATTTCTTTTTTTTGTTATTTTCCAAAAATTGAAAAATTCTAAAAAAAATTAAAGATTTTAAAAAAGTCCTTGGTTCAAATATTTTTCAGAACTTAAAATAAATATTGTTTTCAAAATTTGTTCACAAATTCCGTGCTTTCAAATATTCTCCAGTCCGCTATAGTGCTCAAGTACTACATGGGCCGGCCCAATAGGGAGCGCCCTATGTGTCATGCCGTTGTTGGACACGATGAGTGTTCAATGGGAGCTCCCATCTCGCTTATATCGTCGAGATGGTGGCTGCTCATGCCTCAAGTATTTTTTGCATCGAGGTGTTACTCGGCCAGCCCAATAAAGGATCTTAAACCTTTGATTTTTTTTGTTTGTTTATCCGGTTCAGGTTTCCTTTTTTCCCCCTTTTTTGGTTTTATGTGTTGGTTTTAACTTTTTTCTTTTGGGTTCGGTGTTTTTTTAATTACTGGTTTTATTCAGTTTATTTCCTTTTTAGGTTTTGTTATTTTTTTCCTTTTTCTTTGTTTCCAACACATGTTTAATTTTTTCGTACACATTATACATTTTTCCTATACATCAGGAACACTTTTTTATACACAGTTAGCTTCTTTCAAATACATGATTAAAGTTTTCCCAAATATATGCTTTTATGTCTAATTTTATACCCTAGAGCATCTAGCTATAAGTTTGAAAAATGGTGGCTTTTACACCAAGATCTCAAAGAGCTACTTGCTAAAAACTGGGCTGCTCCAGTTAAGATGACTAAACCTATAGATGTGTGGCAGGAAAAAGTAAGAAGGTTTAGAAGATTCTCTAGAGGCTGGAGTAAGAACTTAGAGGCTAGTATTAGGAAAAAGAAGAATGAGCTCACTGCAGAATTTGATATGCTAGATATTAAATATGAAACTACACATCTGTGTGATGTGGAAAATAATACGATGCAGAACATCCTTAAGGAACTTCATGCCATCTGGCTGAAGGAAGAAACAAAGGCTAGGCAGAGATCTAGAGATAAGGAAATCCTCGAGGGAGATAGGAATACTAAGTATTTTAATGTTGTAGCTAATCAAAGGAGAAGGAAGACCCTGATTCATGCTTTAGAGGGGCCAGATGGCACCACATCTGACATCAATGAGATGTTGAAAATAGCTTCTGATTTCTATAAAGATTTGTTTAAAAAAGAAGATAGACAGGGCTTCACTCTAAGTCAAGATTTCTTCTCCTCAGAGGAGAAAATCTCAAATGACAAAAATGAAGCTCTTCAAGCACCATTTATTGAGGAAGAGGTGAGAGAGGCCATATTTGGTTCCTACTCTGATGGGGCCCCTGGACCAGATGGTCTCTCTTTCCTATTCCTCCAAGAATTTTGGGAGGTCATCAAAAAGGATGTAATGGCAATGTTTAAGGATTTTCATGCTGGTAATTTAGACATCTACAGGCTCAATTTTGCCATGATTACTCTTATTCCAAAAGAGGAAGATGCCACCAGTATGAAAAAGTTTAGGCCAATTAGCTTGTTAAACTGCATCTTTAAGGTCTTCACCAAAGTACTAACCAATAGGCTTGCTGTTATTATGAATTTCCTAACTTCTAATAATCAGTCAGCCTTCATAAAAGGGAGATTCATTCTGGAAAGTGTGGTGACTGCCCATGAGGTCTTGCACTCCACTTACCACTCTGATAACCCAGGTCTGGTGCTTAAGCTAGATTATGAGAAGGCATTTGATAAAGTTAATTTGGACTTTCTGATGGAAATCCTTCATAAGAGGAATTTTGGTCCTGTTTGGATTAATTGGATCCATCAGATCACTCATATGGGGTCTGTGGGTGTTAAAGTAAATGGAGTGGAGAGCAACTTCTTTGTAACTAACAAAGGATTAAGGCAGGGAGACCCTGCTTCACCTCTACTTTTTAATCTTGTTGTAGATGTATTGACAAGAATGCTTGCTAAAGCATCCTCTCATAGTTTGATTAGAGGGCTGGGTTCTGATCTCATTCAGGGGGGGGTCATCTGCATGCAATATGCAGATGACACCATCCTGTTCATGGATGAAGATAAGACAAAAGCAGCTAATCTTAAAAAAATCCTAACCTGTTTTGAAAAAGTCTCAGGCATGGGAATTAACTATTCTAAAAGTGAGCTGATCCATCTAGGTGAAGATGAGGGAGAGGTAGCAACCTTTACTGAGATCTTTGGGTGTACTGTAGGTACTTTTCCCATAAAATACCTAGGGATCCCATTACACTATGATAAACTGAGAAGGGAGGACATCCAACCACTTATAGATAAAATCATGAAAAGGATGGCTGGGTGGAGAGGGAAGTTACTTTCTTACTCAGCTAGGCTTACTCTGATCAAAGCTTGTTTAGCAAGTATTCCAGTCTATCTATTATCCTTCTTTAGATTCCCAAAATGGGCCTTAGACTTAATTAATAGTCAGTTGGCACATTGTTTGTGGAGTGATTTTGAGGGGAATAGGAAACTTCACCTAGCTAACTGGCACTTGGTCTGCATGAAAAAAGAACATGGAGGCTTAGGGGTGCCAAATATCATAGATGTAAATCTTTGCTTACTTGGGAGCTGGGTTAAGAGATATTCTCAAGACAATGGGAAAATCTGGAAGACCATTGTAGATAATAAGTATATAGGAATGCCCCCAATATCTTTGCTAGCAGACCACAAGCAGCCTCAAACTTTTGGCAAGGTGTGACGTGGGCTGCAAAAGCTTTGAAGTTTGGCTATAGATGGAAAATTGGGAGTGGGACGAAAATCAGATTTTGGGAGGATATCTGGTTTGGGACCTCACCCCTCTCTGTGCAATTCTGGCATTTGTACTCTATCTGCCACCAACAATGTGTAACAGTGTCTGAGATTTGGGATGGGGAGAATATCAAGTTAACTTTTAGGAGAGTGTTTACCACTGCTATGATGGAGGATTGGTACTGTCTTGAACAGATCATTAAGCAGACTCCCCTCTCTGATGAGGATGATGCTATGATTTGGCAGTATGAATCAAAAGGGATTTACACCTCTAGCTCTCTCTATGCTATTATCAATTTTAGGGGTGTAACACCTGTTTATATCCCCTCCATATGGTCTTTGGTAATACCACCCAGAGTGCAGGTCTTCCTGTGGCTACTAGCACACAACAAGCTGATGACCAAAAATAACTTGCTCAAGAGGGGAATTGAAAAACCCCCGGAATGTGTTTTCTGTCTAGAACAAGAAACGGTTGATCACTTGTTCTTTGGTTGTGTGGTTGCCAGGAAAATCTGGAGCGATATATCAAATTTCTTCTCTATTGATTTAGGTGCAAATTATCTACCCATTGCCAGGTTTTGGTCGGCTAACAAAAAACACACAGCTATGAATGCTTTTGTGGCTTGTGTCTTGTGGAGCATATGGAAAACTAGAAACAACCATGTGTTTAATAACGCTGTCTGGTCTGACTTGAAGCAGATATGGTGGCAAGTCTGGAGGACGCTCAAAAGATGGATGATCCTGTACAAAGGGGAGTCGCTGGAGAAGCTTCAGCAAATCTCATGCTGGATATCCAGCATTCTCGCAGCCCCTTTTCAGTTGACAGTGGGGTGAATGATGGTGAAGTTGACACTGAAGGTGTCTCCCAAACCTCTAAGCTCGCTAATCTGTCACTGAAAACGGGTGAGGATCTTTGGAAGCAGAACACTACCCGGGCACTGGATATACCGTCGAAGAAAGTTGTTCGAGCTACATCAAGCCCAGTCACCCCTCTGGAGATGCCTGGCTCGCCGACTCAGTCGCTCAAGAAGATGAAGAGCGATGTCGTGGAGCAGATCAAGATGGCAAGGCTGATGCTGATCACACGAGACAAGGCGATCTGGCCAGGATGTGTTGCTCCCCCCAGAGGTGTTGAACCAGAGATGATGCCTGGGAGTAGTTGATATTTCTTAAGAAATGATGCCTGGGAGTAGTTGATATTTCTTAAGAAGTTCACCATTAATGTAATATAAAGTTTTAAGTAGAGTGGCTGGAGGCCGATGCAATTTAGGTTTCCCAGTTTATGTTGGACTGAGATGCGGAACATGCTTCGGCTGGAAGTGTGATGTAAGACTTCGTGGTTTCATTTTTAATGGAACCGGGGGCTCAAAATCCCCTTATGCTCTAAAAAAAAGTCTAATTTTAAACATACACATTGTATATTTTTTGTATACATCTGAAACATTTTTGTATAGATGTTTAAATAAAATTCAATTATATGTTTAATATTTTCCGAAGACATGATTTTGAATATGTGTCAAAGAATTTTCAAGTATATGATGAATTTGTTTTGAATGATAAAAAATATTTTTTATTCTATATGAATTCTTTTACATTTTTATAATCATTGTTGTAAAAATTTCACGAACTATTTTTATGTAAATATTTTTTAAACGATAAGTTTTTTAATCACACGAATATTTTTACATTGTATAAAACTACTTAAAAATGTCCCATACATTGTTTTGAAACACGTGAAAATTTATTAAACGTGGCAAACACTTTATTGAAGGATGCTAACAATTTTTTTACACTGTGTTAACATTTTTCAAATTCATATTTTTAAAATTTCGAAGTTAATTTAGGTTTTGGAATATATGTACTTAGAATATTTTCGAAAACATACCCCTAAAAAAAATAAAGAAAAGAAAAATAAGAACGAATGGAAAACTGAGGAGAAAAACGAACTAACCTGCGCTGGCCTGCGTGTCCACCTGGGCACCTGGAAAACTGAGGAGAAAAACGAACTAACCTGCGCTGGCCCGCGAGTCCACCTGGGCTCCTGGTGATGCTCAAAAAAAAAAACCTGGGCTCCTGGCCGGGGGCTGAACAGGAGTAAGAGGAAGAAGGTATGGGTGAGAGAGTGACAGGTGGGCCCTTCATCAAGATAATTTTCCACCGCTTAGAAAAAATCAAGACAATTTTCCAGTCAAATGGTGAGAGATTTTGGTGCCAAGTCAGCCATGACAACGGAATCCACTAGTCAGATTCAACATCAAATGGCTCTTAACCAAGTGTTTAGTACTTTTGGCAAAAAAAAAAACCAAAAAACGACGCTTTTTGCAAACTTTTAGTTTTCTGCAGGCCTTTTTGCACTACTCGACGCAATTGTGTTGGTTTTTAGCAATTTGGTTGTGTTGGTTTTTAGCAATTTAGTGAAACCAAGCCGGATGGTTGGGAAACTACCTCGAGGGGTAACATATGGGAGCTCTCACGGCGTCAGGAGGACATTCAGTCACATTCTTCTCCAAGAATTTGAGGGGCGCATTGCTTTTCAGTAAACAGTAAGTCACAGTTCACACGATAGCCTTTGTTTAAGTCTCCAAATTCCAAAATGACACCGAAACAGTATGGTTGCAGATTGCTAGCTTCATTAAAACTCATATATTTCCATGCAAAAAAACAAACTCATATATTTAGTCGAAGACGGCCTATTGACGGATGGAAGCATAACGAAGGAGATTGGCCCAAATGCAAGGAAACCCTCTACGCAGCCGTTCAGGGAGTCGCCTACAATTGCCTCTTCAGTTCCTCTTCTGGTTCCCCCTTCAGAGGAGACCGGCATTACCGAAGTTCAGTATGCAATCTCCTACCAGACTCCATGGCTTATTGCCCTAGTTTTGCTTTGCATATCGATTCTAGATCAGTTCATATGCATCCGCTATGGTGTTAACATAAGTTGCAACACAAAGGGTGAAGAAAAGGTGCTATTCTGATTCCCATTAGAGTGTCATCTTCTCATCTAACATAACATTCCCGGACCCAAGATGGAGTCTGGTATTTACACGCACATGCTCAGCTGTGTATATTCGCTAGGCTCAAAGAGAAACTTCCTGACTGGCTGGAACTGATCTACTCAATCTCTAGAAGAGGCAGAGCTACTACCTTCGTTGCTACTGCCGGTTGTGCCACTGCTGCATTGTTCATCTTCCATCCTCGGGAGACCCAGGCTTACAGTTACAGGCCACGAAGCTGACTCTGTTGGGTACCTTGCCAGCGGGCGCGTGATATGGTTGGTGGCCTCCGGATCTTCTGATGGTTCAAGGCCTTCGACGTCAGATGCCGCGTCTGGGAAGAGCTTAAGTTCCCGTGGTGGTGGTGGTGGTGCATAAGGGTGCTCCAGGATGGTTGTCTGTAGCAGTGGCTGCTGCAAGGGGAATACTGCGCTTGCGATGGTGGCCGGCTGCATTGGCTGCTGTGACGGGAAAACTGTGTTCGCAGAGTGAGACACAGCATGAGGCATCGTCAGCTCCTTTTGTAGCTCCAGAATTTCGTTGCGGAGCACACTGTTCTCATCCTGCAGCTCATTCCTCTCCATTGTAACCTGTTTGTGGCAGAATGAAGATGGGATAATAAACAACCGCTCAAGTTATGTAGGAACCATGTGATAAAATGCATTGTAGCAACATAAGGATATTCTGGAATGATGATTTTAGCACGAGTCTCGCCTAGTTATCCTATGCATAATCGAAATAATTTGCAGTCCATAGGATCAGATACCATAAGTTCAGAAAAGAAAGAAAAACAGTGTTACGACAGGAAGGAAGCAAACACAATTCTAGAAACGACTTACATAATGGGATTCATTCTGCAGTGTGCTATTCTCCTTTCGGAGAGACTCTAATTGCGAGAGCAGATCTCGAAGGATTCGAGTGGTGTCAGTCAATATACATGCTTTCCCATTTGTCTGCCTGTCTGCTTCTGCAAAAATGATGTGGCATTCGATCAGAATAAAAATGCTTAATACTCCACGGAGCATTCAGTAGCAAACTTGAGTGATATAAAAATTCTAAGACCAGTAGGATGCTACTGACAAGCAGGCAATGCACATTCACATTGTCTCAGGCTGCTTTAAACTGTAACGTAATGTCGGAGCTGAAGCTTGACAGACTGCAATAAGTTGATCCACGTTTTCATCAACACAAACATTCGTAGGGATCTGTAGTACTAAGGGAATCCATGACACATACTGAACCTCACCATTCGCCCCAAAATCATGACATGGACATGGATGATAACAACATCACGCAGATTCTCACATACCCTCAATCGTAACTCTGTAACATTCGAGATAACCAGATGGAAAAGAAAAAAAACGACCCCCAAAACTGAGAATCAGGGTCCCAAGAGCAATGCTGTGTGATGTAATGTACAGTACTGTACGAGGTTGGTGATGAACTCACCAAGCATTTCGCCAAGCTCACTGAAGAGATCGTTGAGCAGGTCGCGCTTATGCTTCTCCCTCTCGGCCTTGTGAATCATCCTCGGGGCCTTCTTCTTGCACTTGCCGTCAGCGAGAGGCCTGCGGATCGAAAGGTACTACATCAGCAGCAACACTGGAGCACGGGCACAGCCCTCACGCGCATCCATTTACTCCCGGCGTACGTTCAGATAATGAAAATAAGCAGTCGGAGAATCCATTGACTGAAACCCGGCCCCAGACGAAAGGAGATCTGGAGCCGCTCCAAGAGCAAGAGGCCTCACCCATGGAGGAGCTTCTCGGCGGCGCCGGCGCTGGCGGCCGGGGCGGCGTCTCCCCTCGCGGCGGGCAGCATGGCGACCATGCCTTTCCTGCTCCGCAGACGTCTGGAGATAGAAACCAAGAAACCGCCGCCGTCAGCCGTGCGTATAAACCAGTCCCCAATCCAAATCCAAAGAGAAAAGATTGGAGGAGGCAGACGATGTACTGTACTACGTACGTACCTCGAATGGAAAGAGATTGGAGGAAAGGGTTGCCGCCGCCTCGCTTCTCTGTTCTTGGTTCGCGCAATGGCGGAGAGTCGAGAAGAAGAAGAAGAAAAGGGGCGGAGGGGCGCGTGGCGTGCCCGTTCCGTTGCGCTGGCGGTGGCGTGGCGTGGCGATGAGGCGCGGGCCATGGGGGTGTAGGGAGGGAGCCCACGCGTCGGTGGGAATGGGATCGGGGAGGGAGGGGCAGGGGGGCACGCGAGGGCGCGTGGCTGGCACCGTGCCGTGCGCCCGCCTGGCGCGTGCCGCTGCGTGGGCTGGTGTTATCCGTCGCTGATCTCGTGTGTGCAGGCGCGAGGCCATGGCCATTTCTGTATGGGCCGCGGCCGCACGGGAGGGCAGGAGGCGCGTGGCCCGCGCGTGCCGGGCACGCGGCCTCCGCGGGCTCGGGGTCGCCTCGTGCCACCGCCCGGTCTGCCTCGTGCCACCAGCTGCACTGCAACCATCCTTCGTCCTGCCTGATCCAACCCGTGCAATACGGTCAGATGGGACCGTTTGGTTGCTTTTTTTAACATCAGTACAGACATAAGCGCTCATACACACGTACACCCTACCCCTACGAGCACCTTCAACAGACTGAGCCGGCATGTCATTTTGAAATTTACAAAAGTCACCGTAGAATAATGCGAGCACCAGGAGACGAACCCTGATAGGCTAGGGATACCACTGTCCCTCTAACCATTCAACCACAGGTTGGTTCCCGACTGTTTGGCTGCTTGCATAGTTTCTGTCACTTGACATACTCGTTTTGGTTGGGCTCGAGTGAGAAAAAACATGCAAAAAAATCATTATCTACACATCGTTTGATAGCCTGCATGCAGGCTGCTTGCACTAGGGGAGCAATTTTGGCATCGCGTTTGGTGTTCTGCACTGGCTGGGCTGACTACGCTGATGCAACTATACTATGTTTGGTTGCGTATACCGGACATGGTTCAGAGTTAACAGCTACACATAACACACATAGTTACACTAGAGTGCCTCCATGACTGCGTGGACGGTGGCCGCGACGCCGCGTCCGACACGACGTGCACGGAGCCGTGGGCGAGCGACCCCGTCGGCGGTGCGGTTCCTAGCGTCGACGCCGCAAAGGAAGTACGTGCGGAGTGACGAAAGGAGGACGTTGAGGCAGAAAACCATGGAGAAGAAATGTAGTGCGCACCATGACGTACGACGTAAATGCACGAGGACGCGGAGGAGGAGGCCGAAAAGAACGACGCTGACACGGCACCAGTGTAATAGGACACCAGCAAGGAGGCCAAGAGGAACAATGCCGACGGTGGCTTTAGTGTAGCGGGACGTGGGAGAGAAGGCAGAGATGAACGGCGACCGCACAAATGTAGTAAGACGCGGGGGAGGAGGTTGAGAGGAAGACGTAGGCCGTGGCGCTAGTGCAACAACACATGGGAGAGGAGGTTGAGAGGAACGATGTAGGCCGTGGCGCTAGTGCAACAACATGCGGGAGAAGATGTTGAGAGGAACGACGTAGATAGTGGCGCTAGTGCAACAACACGTGGGAGAGGAGACCAAGAGGAAAGATGCCGGCGGTGACACCAATGTCGCATGCCACAAGGGAGGAGACAAAGAGGAATGACCAGATGAAGAAAATAAAGGAGTGTCATTAAAACAGATTATACATATGCATATGTAAATTCCACAAGGAAGAGGTTAGATCTACTTGTTTATGATCGTCAAAACAGAAAATGTGCAACATGAAAATTGTGTGAAATTGCAAGATGAAGCTACTAGCCAAAGAAAATTTCAAATTGTTGACCATGCACTACGAATTTGACAAAAATCATCTAAAGTAGCTCCAAAATGAACACGAAATTGAACGTTTATAGTCGATGAACTATGAACTGATCGCTTGAATAGAACCATAACATCTATAATATCTATGTGTATCTTCTTTTTCGTATAGAATTTATCTCGAATCAAAGTATCGATTGTGTAGATTAGAAGGAATGAAAGAAATAAAATAGAGAAGGAGCTTAATGTCTGTATACTAGCTAGCGTCACCTTGGGTGTAACTGAAGCCAACACGTGTGCTCAATGTGGCTCGACTCAGCCTGGCTCGTTAGAAATGGCCGATTTGGCTGTTTCTAGCGGGCCTGACCGAAGAATGCTTTAAGTTTTGTGCTATGTAAGTGTCTAATGCAATCTAAATAACCAAATAACTCATTTCTTCCCACGCAAACCTGATTAGGGTGGATGCGAGCTATCAAACATTAACGAGACCATATTTTCAAACAGGATCTCTACTTCTAATGGATGACTTGGTGAATAGTCTACGCGGTTTAATTTCGCTGGTTTTTTCGTCATCCTTCCACCTCCGGTTTTTTTCGTCATCCTCCCACCTCCGTTAACTCGCAACCCTCCCGCGAAAAAGAACCATGCCAAAAAAAACCCTACGATCGATGCCTCGTGCCCACACAGCAGATCGTTCTCCGCCGCCCTCCCATCGATCTGCCGCCGACCCCTGCGGAGCTTCCCTCCCCAATCCGATTTGACGGAGAGAGTGCCAGATCCGGCCGGGGGAGCCGCCGTAGAGCCTCCACGTCGGTGGAGCAGCACCTCCTGCCACGGGCGCCGCCGCCACCTCTTGCCTCACGACCCTTTGCCGCGACTCCGCCCCCAAGCGCCGCTCCCGCACGCAACCTTAACCCTATCCCGCCATGCCTCGCTGCCTCGCCGCTTGAGCCGCGCTGATGGAGCCCGAGCAGTGGTGGCCGACCCCGTCGCCGCCGCCGAGCCTGTGGACGAGGAGAAGGAGAAGGAGGAGGAGACGGAGGCGGCCGAGGACGAGGAGGACACGCTGCTGGACCGCGCGCAGCCTGATCTCACGGGTCCCTTTGCACATGTGCAGGTACAAACCATCCTCATCCAAAATCGTGTTTTCCGCTCTGATTTGCCATGCTAATGTGGTTTCAGACTTGCCCAATATGTGATACTGTGTTTTGCAGTTCGTCAATGGACCAATGCCTAATCTCCCCAAGGTACTAACTACTAATTTCTTCCACCCTCTTGGTTCTAACTATGTGCTCTGTCAAACTGTTTCCACCCTTGGCCTTCGGTACAACTCAAACATGAGATGTAGTCTTAACCCTCCACCTAACTTTTGTGTGTTTTCTGAATAATAAAAGTATCAAGCATTTGGTTTACTGGTTGTAATTGCTGTTTTAGGTTGATGTTTCACTGGACCCGGTGAAGGAGTTGAGCAGAGTAATATCTGAGCGAAAAAATTGAGGGGCGTGCTTTGGTTGTGCTCTCAGGTATTTTCCACACATAAAACTTGAAGTGTATTTCGCATATTCCCCATTTTCTTCTTGATGCTTGAGAAAATCAAAAGATGCCTACAAATACAGAGTTTTGCATCTCATAGTTAGTCCATCTCATGCACCCGTGCTTCTGGTACACGGAGAAACACTTTTATCAGGTTATCCAACGTTTTAATTAGGATGTGTGTCGCTGTGGGTACCTGATACTCTAATATCCTTTCAGCCAGGTTATTTTACGAGGGTTGTGTGCACTGAACCCCATTTCTCTGGACCAAGGTATTCTTCTGGCCCTTTTCCAGCGGACATGCGACATAGCCAACTACACATTTTTCCTAACATTGATGTAATGTACTGCTAGAAATTGATTATATTTTTTTCAGTCAGTACATCGGATGTAATGTACTGCTAGAGATACGAATTAGTTTCAAGCACTATGATTTTACATCGAGATGATGTTTCTTTGTAACAGGGACGATGAACAAGATGGGAATGAGGAGGATGCTACTAATCCGGAGTAGTAATATTGGATTACAGGTCATGGGTTAGTAGTTAACTGCAGAAATCAGAATATTGGATAGCAGTAACTAAGGCCATTGGCAATTTCTATCATATATCATAATTTATTTGTGTGATTCCTTTACCAACTACATGTTTCTATTTGTTTCCTATATTTTGTTTGTTCCTGAATATTTTATGAATTGTGTATTTCTATTTTAATACATAAGACTCTTTTTCATGCAATTTACTCAATGGCCTATATGAGAAGCCCTAAATAAAGCTATTCCTCATTTGTACGCTTTCTTGCTTATATAGATCAAAATATGGAATTCTCTGCAGGTTAACTAATACATGCATCAACTTTGTATCATAAAGATTTCACCATCCCAAGGTAATGGAAATAAGTTCACAAGATTCTCATGTTGAGGTCTGTACAAAGAGAAACAAGGCAATGTCTGTGTGCTGGAAGGAGAAACTCACTGCCAAAGCTATAATCCCTGATGCTAAAGCCTGCATGTTCAGATCTGCAGAGTTTACTCATATTACTGTATGGTATATTATTAACTTTCTTTTTATACTTCATATTTGCAACATATATCATCCATTTTAGTATGATTTTACTTTTCAGACATTTATTAAAAAAACTGCAGTTAGGTTCTTCACAGCTAGGAGCTCTTAATCAATTGTAGTTATACTGAAAGATTAAGATGGAGGGAGTCATTAAAAATCAGCAATTGTTCCAGCCAACCGGTAGTAGTGGGTGCAGCATTTGAAGACACCAAAAAGAGCCTTGGACTCTGATGGATGTAATGCCTGCCATTTATATATGTTGATTTAGTTCTACTAAACATATAAATGAAAGAAAGTTTGTATTTGCTGACATATATCATGTATTTTAGCATGATTTTACTTTTCAGACATTTACTACAAAACTGCAGTTAGGTGCTTCAGAGCAAGGAACTCATAATTTTGTTTTTTCTGCAGAATGATTAATACAGAGGGAGCCCTTTTGTCAGGTCATTTAATCATTAAATCATACGTACATTATCTCAGGTAACTTACTACTACCTTTGTTCGAAAATAAGTGCCGTTAACTTAGTACACCTTTGCACTAAAATTGTACTAAATCCGTGACACTTATTTTAGGACAGAGGGAGTATTTCATTTTCTACCTGAACCAAGTTGTTATTTCATTTCTAAGAGGCAAAGAGTTCCTCATGGTTAGTTTGCCACATTTTATATGTCTATCTATGTGCATTACGAATTCACTATATGCACCTTTAGTTCCCAGTTTTGGCTCACTTTCTTGATGCATCTCGGATGAGAGGAAAGGAATGGATAATCTGACAAGCAATGTTCGGGCATACCCTTATATTTACGTCTGATGAAATGCTGCGGGTGAAAACTAATCAAGACTGCTGCCATGAGCAAAAGAGCAGAAATTACTTATGAGAAAACAATAAAAGAATCTTCCGTGACTACATACCACGACGAGTCAAAGACGATGAAAGCACTACTCCATTGGTGGTGTTAGCAAGTGGAGTCTGGAGGGAGAACAACACAAAGTAGGAAATTGATTCCCTCGCCCTCGCTTGCTTCAACGACCCCGCTCGTCTTGGTGGGGTCGATTCCCCCATCGCCCGACTCATCTCTGACGAGTATGGCGTTAGTGGGTACGCCCCGCCGTTCGTATGCTTGGCGGGTCCCAGAACACCCGTGACGTGTATGAGCTTGACTAGGGCGAGGGGCTTGTGCTCGTGCTCGAGCTCAACAAGACGCACTTCGATCTCGTCACCAACTACGAGCTGGACTGTGAGACTCCAGAGCAGGCGGGGGCGACGAAGACGAAAGTGGGGGCAGTTCGAGCTTGTCGCTGCCGGAGACCCTGGAGAGGTGCGCGAAGAGACCTGGTTAGATTTGTTGGCCACCACTGGTAGATGCTCCATGTCTCCTCCTCTGGTTCCTTGTGCAGTATTGGGTTGTCTCAATTTTCAGTTTGGAACACTTAGCTATGAATATTTTTTTGATTAATATTGATGTCGTTGTTACATATTGGTACTGGGAAGATTTTATGTATTATTGCTGAGCTCTCATGAGCAGGCCTAATTTTACAGATGTTTAGTGCACCGGTTCCTGTTCATTTACAACACAGCCCTGTGATCTAATTGATGTTTCTCTGAATTTATGACAGGTAAACTGCACTAATAACAAATCGGATGTCATCTGTCATGTTGCCGATTCAACCCTGGACGATGTTGCGCGGCCCGCGGTCATGGACGATGTGCTGTTGGACAACGACGCGAGGCCGAGGCAGCCAATGTGAATGACCACTGGGTATGTAATGCCCCCCCCCCCCCCCCCCCCCCAAAAAAAATATGTATTAACTTTTTTGAGTCCTCTGTAGTGTTGTTCTATTTGTTATGCGTTTTTTCTTAAAAATGTACATCTCCCTTTCATTCATTCATAATTCATACAATAAGGGCCTGTTCTGAAGTCCTCCGGCTCCGCGCTCCGTAAACTCCAGATGTGAAGCTGAGCCGAACGTTTTTTATGTGAGAAGCTAGCTTCAAGAAGTTGTGACGACCCGTAGTGTTATTTTGGTGGAGTTTGAGAAGCTGAGAAAACGATGCTCCACGGAATCCTCTAAAACGCGGAGTGAACTGAAATTACAAGGTGTGCCACCGCCAAGTGAAGAAAAACGTTTCGTTTAACCTCTCTCCTCCCTTCTTTCCTCGTGAGAACAGCCTCGTGCTTGTTCCTGGAACAGAAAACGGTCTCTCCTACCTTTTTGGGCTGCCAGCCTGCTTCCAAGCCGGCCCAATATGGTGCAAGACAGCCCAACAGCCGCTGCCAGCCCAAAGTTGCGAGAGAGAAGCTGATTCAGCTGCCGAACGAACCGGGATCGCTAGATGGAGTGAGAAGCCAGGCTGAGAAGCTGAATCTTCGGAGTTGGGAGAGTTGGGAGAGGTTCAGAACAGGCCCTAAAAGCGTGTTTTACTGCCTGGTTTGTCTGGGGCTTAAAACCGATAGCTTTATGCAGGAGGGCAGGAGGCTGTATGTTGGTTTTGGAAATACCTGTTTGTCCATAAAAAACTACAGAATGCATGTGCGCTTAGAATTCTGATATAGTCACATTTGGCAATATCCAAGATTATTGTTATCTAATAGATTTTTCATGTTTCTTTCTTTTTGCAGAAATCATTTACCTTTCAATCTTGGAAGGCCCTAAGCTGAAGGAGAGCATCAATTGTCATGAGAGACAAGCAATATCTATTAGACACGCATACTATCAGGCTAACGCAAACCACTCGGGAATGAAGTATACTTACCGTAACTTTCTATGTGTTGACTTGAGTTTTTCTGTTAGTAAAAGAAACATGCCATTTTTTTGCGGTTCATGGATTCATGCTCAATGTTGAATTATTATCTGATCTGCAAAAGCATGCCTTACTGCTGCTCATGGTCACATGATTTATAATTTATAACTACAATTATTTAAATCAGTATCTGGCATGAAGTCTTGACATCTAGCTTGATCAAAGATTCCACTGTGTGCTTATTTCTCCATCATATTGCATAATGAATAATATCAGTAGATAAATATCTCCTTTTTATGCAATGAATTTCATGAAATAAAACAGCGTCGATCACTGTCTCCAACGTAATCTTAAGTGCACAGGCATGGCTTACTGTCACTGCTTTCTTGTAGTATTAGTGTCGTCTTTGGCTGTTTCCTTTCTTGAATTTTCCAATGACAGCGTACATGCCTAAACATATTCAAAGTTGTTGATTATTTTGTTGCAAATATAGTATTTAGTAATTTGACGTGAACCCTTGAAGGTCCAATTAAGGCTATTTGACTAGGAAGGTAGGTGATATGTGCTCAAAAGAACCTACCCCTATTATGCACCAGTTTTTTGCCTTAGCGTTGTTTCTGCTGTTATGCTATATATCTTGTATTAATTGAATTTTGAAGATAACGATTAAGGAATTCATCTACAATAGGAACTTACTTCCCAACAAGGAAAGTCCAGTGATTGGGCAACAACATGTGGAAGGATAATTACTGGATACTTTTTTTAGCGAACAACTGCGGAGCGATTTGCTGTCTCAAAACATGTAAGTTGTGATGCCCTCTCTGGAATCGAATGACTAATTCGTAAAACAGGATCTGGTTCTACAATTTTATCAAAATTAATTTGGCACTACAAAAACATTTGTCATTTCATCTAGGAATATTTTTAAATAGTTAATAAATCATACAGACTTGATATTTTCTTGGTCTCATGCAACTATGTGTTGTTTCTTATTTTACTCAACAATCATTTGTGGCAATTATGAGCTGTTTTTCGCCATTCGTACACTTTCCCTTAATTTTACTACAAATATATGAAAGTACACACCAAGGGGTTTGCGAAAATTAAAAAAACTAGGACACAAGCACGAGTCACCTTATGAGGTGATGATGTAGGAGACACAATGAGGTGAAAGAGATGTGATGGACATAGAAGAGTAAACCCATGAGGACAAAGAGATGTGATGCACATAGAAGGAGGAAGCAAGGACCTCGATCCACATTATTGAAGACATAGATAAGAACAAGAGTATCACACTTCACACATCAACCAATCAATGACACATGTTGGTATTGGGGCATATCGCCCTCCCTTGCATTATACCTGTTAATATTAAGATGAAACACTTAGTTGGATGCATTTCTTTTATATTGTTCTATGGCAACACCCGAGCATTCTGCTAGAGAAGATGCTCGGGTGTAGACATAATCATATATTATATTATTATCATTAGTATCAACATATTTGTAAATGTTTTCATACTCAATCTATGAGGTTAGATTCAACACGAGATCTAAAGTTTTGCGTGAAGCCAAATATGCAGTGTCAGCAATACTGTTTGATAGCTTGGGGGTATAATAATGCGGCAAACGGCCAACGGCTGGCTAGCTGTGTGGGAGACACAAGTAGAAAAAGGGGCTTTCGTTCGGGCTTGGCCAGCCCATTAGTCCCGGTTCTGCCACAAACCGGGACCAATGGAGGCATTTTTCCCGGTTCGTGAGCCCAGGGGGCCGGCTGGGGCCTCGTGGGCATTGGTCCCGGTTCGTCTGGGCCCATTTGTCCCGGTTCTTGGCACGAACCGCGACCAATGGGCCTCGCTCCTGGCCTACAACCATTGGTCTCGGTTCGTGGCAGGAACAGGGACAGAAGGATGCGCTTTAGTCCGGTTCCAGCCACGAACCGGGACCAATGAGTTGCTTATATATGCCCCATCGCCAGTGAGCAGAGCACTCCACAGTGCTATGTTTTTTGCTGGCCGGCGAGGGGAGGGCATTGGGTGCTCTAGCTCACCTCCTAGCACTAAGATGGGGAGGCGGTTGCCGCCCATGTCCCTTGTTGTTGGCCTGCCACGACGACGTCGATCGCTGGCTCAATTAGACCACAAATTAGTGGATTTTGTGATAAGAGTGAGGGTTGAGAATGATCGAAATAAGGGTTGGAGTTGGTTTGTTTAGTTATGGTGTGATGGAGAGAGGGTGTCATGACGAAGATGGGCGTCATCTGATTTTAAAGGAGAGGGCTTCAGCGAGAAATGCCGTGCTATGGCGGAAAACCGAGTAGAAAGGAGACGGTTCCGCAGGGAAAGGGAAGGGTGCGTTGCGGGGTGGTTTTTTGTGTGTGTTGGGATATACCGGGAAACCACATTTCACCCCCACATGAGCTAGATTTGAGAAAGCCTTGACTATCTAGACGGTTGAATTTTGGGGAGCCCACTGGGCGCCCATTTGATGTTTGAACCTGCCCAAACATACGAAGGAGAAATGAGTTTCGACCATGAAGACGACCTTAATCATTTGTTTAAG
Organism: Triticum aestivum; assembly: GCF_018294505.1. Taxonomy (NCBI): domain Eukaryota; kingdom Viridiplantae; phylum Streptophyta; class Magnoliopsida; order Poales; family Poaceae; genus Triticum; species Triticum aestivum. The sequence continues at coordinate 36,136,516 of NC_057799.1, read as the reverse complement.
TCATTTATATGTATTGTAGCTCGTGCTACGGGCATTCTACTATGCTATTTAATCATGGGTGGTATATATCAAGTTATAAGTTCTTGGATGGTGAGGGATTTGGCATGTTAAGAAGATAGGGAGATTGCCGAGAAGGAAAAATGTGAAAGAGTATGATGAAAATAGGAAGACACAATGCTTAATGTGTATATCTCAATTAAAAAATAATAATTTGATCTATGTGTCCATATTTTTATATTCCATGGCAAATTATAGGTATTCGGTTTTTGCCCGTAGCAACGCACGGGCATTCTACTAGTCACTATAAAACGCAACGTTGGATTTATAGAATTTGGAAAGAAAGCTTTAATTACCGTCGGATCAGACGCACAAATCTAAAAAAACACTTAGAGGATACACGTCAACTTTCTAGCCCGTTCCCTAAACATGTTCTGGTGTGAATGCCTTATCCTATTCATCCCCATCCGCTATCTTCTTTCCTCAATTCTCTCCCCATCCCGCAAATATGGCCCCCCACCATGGCTACATCACTGCGCCGCGCACATAGTGCCACCGTCCTTCTCCTTGCGCTCGTTGGAGTGTTGTCCCGCCATGGCTCCATTGCTAGGCCGCGCCCACAGCCGCCGTTCTTCTTCTTGCGCTTGTCACTGTGTCGTCCCGCCATGCCTCCCTCGCCCACGGCGTCACCATCATTCTCCTCGCGCACTTCATAGGGAAAAGAACCGCAATCATTTGTTATGTGACGCCCCCTCGTCCGAGTCTCCAGCCGCCACTTCGTTCGGGCCTTCGGCTACGTATCCACGTGGCTTCGCTACAGGCTCGCCCCCCTCCCCCACGCCACACCCTGAGCTCCTCCACCATGCCTCCCATCTCGATGTCGCCGCACGGCGACATCGGCATTCCTCGTCGCGACTGGCGATGATGCGGGTGCAACGAAGGGATATCTTGGCATGTTTTCGAGGCGTTCCACCAGATCAATGTCACATGTGCAAAGGGCAGAAGACGCGGCAGAAATGAGGTGTCACCGGTGGAGGAGCTGGACAAGTAACGGGAGCGGCTGCGGGAGGCAGATGATGCGCTACGGGCGGGAGCTAACAGAGCTAAATCCGGCAGATCTCGGGGTAGGGATCTCAGGGTAGGGATCTCGAGCTAGACGATTAGATGCTATGGTAACATGACATGAATTTTTACCCAGGTTTGGACTCTCCAATGCCTGCGTACTGCTTGCGCTTATTGCTTTGGATTGGAGTACAAAGTATAGATGGATGGTGTTTCGGATTAGGGGTCACACACCATGTTGTCTCTTGGCCAGGTGGGCTGGGCTGTGGACCCCATGTCGGTTCACCAGCGGGCCACATCAAAGTGGCCCACGTGTAGAAGGAATATTTTTTGAAGACTTGGCTCATACTCTAAGACTTAGATATCGTCTACAACACTTATACGTATTGTAACCCTAGGCCCCCGGTACCTATATAAGTCAGGGGGTAAGGCTTGTACACGACATCATCAATCTCCTGGTAGATCAACTTGTACTTTGTACTTCATCCCAAATCAATACAACACAAGCAGAACGTAGAGTTTTATCTCCTCGGAAAGACCGAACCTGGGTAAAAATCTCTTGTCTCTGTTACCATCACATCTAGGCCACTAGTTCGAGACCCCCTATCAGAGATCTGCTGGAATCGACTTCGTCATTAGTGGCACATGTAGGTCTTGCTATATAGTTGCATCGATCCGATGACGATCAAGATGGGCGATCAGATCGGCGAGAACACCGGACAAACAGACATCTGAGATTTGTCACTCGTAATTCAAAAGTCAGATGAGATGGTTCGGTAGTTTTGGTCCCCTTTTTTCACGAATAGGCCACATGACTTTTCGTAAAAAAAGGGGAACCAGTAGTACAACACAACCCAAAAATAAAGAAAATTACAAATGGATCCTTGCAGAACCGATTCACCGACCCCAGATTGCAGTGACAGAGACGCCCTGACAGCATTCAGAAATAACAACATAAAAGAAGAGTGGCTCTACAGGGACCTCATCCATCACCGGCCGAGAACCATGGCCGGACTCTCCGAATTGATGAATAACTACTGCGCCATGGAAGACGCCTGGCTCGCCAAGGAGAAGCACCAGAGCGTCTGCACGAGTTCGACCGGTTTATAAATTACTATTTCTCCTTTTTATGACAGAATTCGTCAGGTGTATATCCAGAGTTTGAGGGTTGTGCTGAAATACACTGATGTGTGTGTTGTGATTGGCAGGGAGCAAAGCAACATCTGCCAAAATTTGCTGATTCTGCTATGGACCTACGCCTACGGCATATCTCATCTTCTCCTGCTACTCGTGCCCTGTTTCACGTGTCTCGTGTACTACACGACAGCAGGGAAAAAAAGAACATAGCTGCATATTGTATGAAGGATGATGCGGTGAATCAGGTTATGATTTGTGTGGGTGAAGACTTAAAACACCCACCCAATCACCAACGGATCGAGGGTTCTATGGCCAAGGTTGTAGCTGCTGTGTTGATCATCCTTGGTTTGGAACTGGAATTCCGACACTGGTCGCCGAGTTTGTACGAGGCGAAATGCCCAACAATGGCTAGTAATAAAGCCTTGCTTTAATGTAACAATCCCCAATTTTCCCTCTCATCCGCAATCCTCCCCTATCCCCAATCGCCTTTTACAATGGTTGTTGGTTGATAGGCAGTGCCTGCTATACTGAGATAAGATGGTGCAAACAGCAGTACTACAATTAAAAATCTACTCATAAATTTTTTTTGTGTGCAAAACTACCAAACCCATACACAAGACCTTGCATTTGGCAGAAACTATTCTCAAAAGATTGCTGTGATGATTAAGGTGTTTAAACCCAGCAGTGACTTTAAGGTAGCCAGTACAGAGCTTAAATTTTACGTACGATGTTAAGACGCTAAGGAGACAATTGGTTCAGCTGGTGCGTGTCACTTGAGTCATGGCTTTCACTCGCCTTCATTTTGCACTCTTGGGAGCGGGCTTCTTCTTCTTCTTCCTCGGCTGAAAATAAAATGTTGAAACAGAGTTAACGTTAGTGGCAGGCAGCAATGGAATCTGTACTGAGTGGGATGTTGACTGACTGCATAAACTGTTACAGAATTGGAAGATCGATGATTTATCTCGGCAAATGTTGAACACAGTATACAACACAAATCTAATTAAAGGGCATAAAGTAAAAAAAAATACTAAGCTGTAGAAGCAAGCTTCGTCAGAGTTTAGACTGATACAAAACGTTATCATCTGACTTGTCACATCAACTCCGAAACAAGAATAGTGAAACTTTATTTTGATCGATGATAAAGACCTACAGTACATAACTGAAGCCAAAGAACATGGACTATTATGGTGACAGAGGCCAAGATCATGAACCGAACCATGACATATAGCATCGTAAGCTGCATTATATATCTAAAAATTGACACAGAACTACTCCCTCCGTCCCACTAGTGTCAAAAACGCTCTTATATTATCGGACGGAGGGAGTACCTAGCTAACTCAATACCGCAGTGCAGACTTCAGTAACTCTGGAACAAGCATTAATGATATTGATGTTGGAAAACAGAATATGTTCGGACACTATATGATGACTGTATTATTCACTCAGGGTTGACCTTTTGCTTCTTCGAATGCCCCTTGTTTTTCTTGGCATCACGGCGCTCGCGCTTCAGACCCTTTATGTCTTTTGTTAAGGTCAATTTTGAAATCTTTCAGTAAAAAAAGAACATGAAGCAGATTAAGTATACCAGTAGGTTTAATTTAAACTTCACAACTATTAATAAAACAAATTAGACACAGACCTTCTGGTCTGGAATGTAGATCATGCCCCGCTTGCCATCAATTACATCATTCGTCACATTTTTCACCTTAAAAATGTTAATGTAGTTGAGAATACATACTGACATACAAGTTCTCAGTGACAAAATTAGAGCAGGAAGTATAGTTGTTTGGGGCCAATGACACCAGTCTGCAACCTAACCATCAGGATAACAACTGATGAACAAAAGTCAGTTGTTCCATTGTAATTACCTTCTTAGCATGCCCAGGAGTCCTCATAGGTAGCTTCTTTGAGTAGACTTGCAGCTGGACGATGTAAAAATCCAAGGATTAACCTTTCAAGGTGGTTAGGGATGGCGACAACGTGCAACTACTCTATAGTCAAACAGATATGCATTTGTATATACTTATAATGGTTTCCCTCTAGCATTAATAATGGATTTAGACTTCACTGGATTATCTTAGTAAACATTTAAAAACCAAATTAAAGCCGGCCCTGGATTAGACATATGGATGAAAAATAATAGCAAGTAGCAGTAGGGAAATTAACTCAAGTATTGTGATCAGATCTGTAATTTCTTTTTTAATCCATAGTAAACTCTAACAGCAGCAAAGTAATTTTGAGGTAAAAAGCCTACACAAGACACCCTAGAATGCAGAAGTTTTAGTGTTCGAGGGGCTGAAGAAGTGAAGATGAATGTTAGGTTGTATAAATTTATGTTACAAATGCTTCCATGGCAAACTCCAGACCACAGGAAAGCTCCAACATCGAAAATAGAATCCTGAGTATGTCTTATTTCACACGAAAATACAGAGTAAAACAGTGCAAACATGATGGTGTCTCTACATCAAGTTTCCAGGTGCAGTTGCGCTGTTCTTTTTAAGGCAGCAGTACTAGTTCTTGCAGGAAGATGATAAAACAGTGTGCTGAACATGATCTTCACAGGGGGCATAGTCTTCACAAGTTCACAGTATGAGATAGAAAGGTAACTAAATAATGATGCAAGCATAGCAGCTACCGAACAGCCAAACAGGACTTTGAACTGCTGTTGAGTAATTTTCAGTTGTGATAGTATGTTCTTTGTGATGCAGTAGCACTGCTGATGGAATAGGACTATAGGAGAGGGCTTGGCACAAAAGAAGGGGAAAACTATTAGCCACAGTAAGTTCTCATGTTTCTCTTTCTCCCGTAGTTTCGTTTGGAACCAAGCGCAGCTCAGGAAACAGTCGTCGTGAACGGATTCCAGCACACCAGGACGCCGTTGTAACAAAAGAAAAACAAGAAGGCGTGGCAGCGGCCGTGGCGGAGGTCGGCGGTTGCGGTGCGTAAGCCAGAGCGGCGCCGAAGCCGATCAACGCGCCGGCGATAAACGGCTGGAGGCGGCTGCGGCGCAGGAGAATAAACTGCGCGTCCCTCAAGGGCTCAATCGGGACGAGAATCTGGGATCGGGGCGGGCTGGCCCGGGGCAAAACCCGGAGTAAGTTGGGAAATTTTCGGCCCAGAAAGTATGATCTTTGAAATTTCTGGCCTGCCCCGGCCTGCCAAACCAGGCCTCACTGGCGTAATTCCATGTTGTACCTAAAAATACTGAGTAAGATCTACAAACCCTAAAAATAATATCTTCTTAGAATCCGTAGAAACATTTTTTTTCATTATGCGAAGATTGATACTACAAGGTTGCCATTTGTATGTTTCGTGACGTCACATTTCTTTTCTCTTGAGGGGAGGAGTTTATCCTGCTGTGTCCATACGGTAATTTTGTTCATATGTACTTTAACTAAAACCATGACAAGTATTTTAAAGCGGATGGAATACCATTTAGACGTTTGCAGAAATGTTCTTGGGGAAGGAGTTTATCCTGATGTATACATCACACAATTATACTGTGGAGGCACAAGACTCACACTTGCGTCTTTGGAGTAATTGGCTTCAACCATGTTCCCATCTACGGTGGCACCAAGTGTTGATTTTACAGCCATTATTACAACCATGCACAAAGTTCTATCATTTTGCTTTCGTATGCTTTGAAATCTTGCATGATTGTTTCGAGTTTGCTGGCAGCCTATTTTCTTTTATTGCAAGATGGTGCCGATGTATCATTAACACACATCAATATTGCATGATTATAATGTAGGAAGCTTCATATTTGTTGTATATTTTTTCTGCGAAAAAGATTCAGATCTATCATCAAAGTTCAAAACTCTCCAAACATAATGAAAATTACATCAAGGTCTCTGGAGCACCAAGCGATCTTTGTCGCCACCAGAACGAGTCGCTGACCTGCCATTTTGGAAAACACGAACAATCTTTGAATCTATTTTTTTTTTGAAAACAGAAACATTTTTTTAATATTCTGATTTTTTTTGAAAAAAGGATCATTTTTTCGAAACTCAAACACTTTTAAAATAGATGATTTTTTGGAAAATGGGAATGTTTTTTTAATTTCTGAACAATTTTTTTGAAATTTTCGGACAGTTTTTGGAAATGTGTACACTTTTTGAACTTTTGAACAATAAAATTTGAATCCATGAACATTTTTAAGAAAGTATAAAACAAAAATGACAAAAAAGAAAAGAAAAAACGAAATTAAAAGACAGAATAAAAAATCGGTTTGTTACCTTCTGGAAGGTTCCCACAACCGCTATAAACCGACTGGGGCCTTCCAGAAGGTTTCAAAACCGGATACTTCTCCACGCAAATGGGCCGGGCCATCCTCGTTAGTTTGTCATATAAATGCGGCAAGTAGGGATTTCCCCAGACAAATCTGCTACATACACATAATCTTCTTGGCCCAGAGCATATATATATAGGCCATGAAGAACAACGGAGAGAAAATAAATACTACCAAAACTTATAAAAGAAGATTCTAAAAAAAAAACTTATAAAAGGAAAGTTTTGAATAAATTTCCACATATAAGATCTGACGGATACATCACTGATTGAGCTACAATTGTTTCTCAGACAAACAACGGATAGAATCCCTGCAAAGATGCTTTGTTTTCAGGAAGTTAAAAAATCTTTGAGGATACGCTAATTGAATAAACGGAAAACTCTCCTCCAATCGGCATGTAATCAGCGCGCGATCCCTCTGGCCGTCTTCTGCCTATAAATACATGGCGAGAGACTCTCCTTGCTCTAACGTACCCGGAGTAATCGTATATTCTTCAGCGTGAGCATGGCTTCTTCTTCCTTCCTCGCTTTCGTGGCTCTAGCCAGCAGCTGCCTCCTCATCCTCCATCCGCCCAGCGTCTCCGGCTGGTCTGACGGCGGCGCGACGTGGTACGGTCCCCGCCACGGCGCCGGCTCTGACGGTAGGTATATTTGTATATAGTCACATGCAGATCGACCTCCATGATGAGAGTGCATGCATGCTAGGACGCGCACATACAATAGTACATAGTAGTAGTTGTTTACGTGTATTCGTAGTGATCGAGTACTGACGCGTGCATGGGCGTGCCGCAGGTGGTGCGTGCGGGTACCATGGCGACGTGGAGCAGCCGCCGTTCTCCGCCATGATCACGGCGGGTGGCTCCTCCATCTTCAATGGCGGCAAGGGCTGCGGCGCTTGCTATCAGGTTCGATGCATCGGCAATCCCGCTTGCTCCGGGTCCCCGGTGACCGTGGTCGTCACAGACCAGTGCCCTGGCGGGCCGTGCCAGGCCGAGGCTGCGCACTTCGACCTCAGCGGGAAAGCGTTCGGCGCCATGGCCAAGCCTGGACAGGACGACAACCTCCGCAACGTCGGCAAGCTTAGAATCCAGTACAACCGGTAAGCTCTCGCTTAAATAGCTAGCTAGCGCACACACTTATGCCTACGTGCACTGGCATTGTTAGTGTGATCCTCATCTCTTTGATTTCTTCGCTCGCAGGGTCCCGTGCAACTGGCATGGGCTGGACATCGCCTTCAAGGTGGACGCCGGCTCCAACCCCAACTACCTTGCGGTGCTCATCGAGGACGAGGCCGGCGACGGTGACCTGTCTGCGGTCGAGCTTCAGCAGCGCGGCGGCAGCTGGGCGCCGATGCAGGAGTCGTGGGGCGCCGTGTGGAAGTACAACGCGGGGTCCACCCTGCAGGCACCCATATCGTTCCGCCTCACCTCCGGCTCCGGCAAGAAGCTCGTCGCCCGCAATGTCATCCCCACTGGCTGGCAGGCCGGCAAGACCTACCGATCCATCGTAAACTTCCGGTGATTGATCCGTCCGTGGGATCAATGGAGAACGCACGTTAATTAGTTGTGCAGCACGAGTGCGCTAGCTATATGTAGTAATCGAGCCCGTGCCTGGAATAATACTTGCTTTCATGCTTTGAAAATTTGCAAACATAATGTGAAAAAAATGCTTTCTTTGAATAATTTGGCAGCTGATCTGCTGTTTATCTGCTTAATTTTGTACTCCAAGGATACGATGGATATTGCTAAACGCTCAAGATTGATGCCAACTGATCTTTCGAGTATTAAATTTGTGTTGGAAATCTTGACTACTACTACAAAAAAAAGGCACTAACATAATATATTTAGGGTTTCAAGAATTGTCCGTGAATAAATTTTCAGAGAACATAAGAAGAAGAAAAGGTGACTTACACAAAATAAAATTCATGCAACTGACAAATAGCAAAAGCGGAAAAATAGTATCAAATCTGTAGAGTACTTCCTTATATTTATTCACGGATTTTGTTTTCCATGGCTGATTTGCTTTAGATTATGGCCTGAAGTTACTTGATTTTTCATGATGGTCCTAATTAAATCTATGAGTTTATGATTGCCCAAAGTTACTTCACTGATCTAGTGTTTCATAGACATGGATCGGCCTAAAATTTGGTATGTCTTGTTTCATATAACCATATAATGGAAACTAGACGCGCCAAAATCAAACTATCGTTGATCTATATTGCTGACATAGCATATCATTAAATGAGGAAATAATGATACTAAATATTATATCATGATAGTGTATCATAATAAATGAGGTGCTGCTATGAGACATACAAAACAATCAATGAGGTCATCTAAAGGACAAATCAGTGGTAATATGCACTATGAAGGTACTATCATACACTAGTATCAAATCCATAATACTCTCTAGAAGTATAAGTCATACACTATCTTTAATCACTATAATTATTTAGGAGCATGCAGACATTAATTTCTAGAGATAAAGATAATACATTGTACAACATGTCTTTTGCTTTCTCTAAATGATGTGTAAGGCATAAGAAAATAGCTTCTTATCAACCATTGTGCATGCCCTTACTCATATGACTTCATCTTGAAGATATATAGCAAAATGATACCTACATATCACATCGTTATGTCTTGAAGGTACACGACTATAACCATCAGTGGGGCCTATCCTATGTTGTACAACAATTTGTGATTCGTGTATATATTGTTTTGATAACTTTAGTGTCTGGTCGATGAATTATTTTTCTGTTTCGGGGCAAAACATGTCATACGGTGTGGGGGTGGTAGTCAATTATGCACACATGCAAGCAAAATTAACCAAAGGACAATGATAACCATATTAAAATGTCTACTCACCGAAAAGGCTACCTACCAAATCTGGGAAAATGTAATGTAATAAAATAGCAAACTTAATAAGGGGGTGATCTACCAAAATATTATGTGTTTATTAATCAGACCATAAATACAGAATCGCAATATGAAAGCGGTAGCGGGACCAGGTATGAGCGGGGCCACAGTCAGTGGGCTCCATGAGGCTCGCCGGAGCTACCCGCATGGCTAGAGATGTCACCGTTGGCGGGAATAGTGGTTAGGGAAGGAAACTTCCTCCCACTGAAGTAGGAAATAGGCGATAGCGCTTGTTAATTTTTGTTACTTCGGGTGTTCTTTATACTGCCAGACAATAAATGAATAAATCAGAGTATTAAGCGTCCACTACAAATGCTCTTACCTAGGGGTTCCTCGTCTAAAATAGAAGGTTGGAGGTTCTGATAATTAAGGAATGTAATTTCTTTGAAAAAGCTTTGAAAAAGGTGCACAACTTTTGCGGATACACTCATTAAATAAAAAGTATCCCCTCACCACGGCATTTAATCAGTATGTGATCTCTCTGGCTCTCTGCTGCCTATAAATACATGTCGAGAGACTATGCTTGCTATCACACACATCACTTACCTATCTCCAGTTCATTCCCTTCTTCCTCTACATACGCGGAGTGACACGTCTCCAACGTATCTATAATTTTTGATGTATTCATGCCATGTTTATAATATTTTTACATGATTTTGGTATGATTTGGTTAGAACTAACCCGACTGACGCTGTTTTCAGCAGAACTACCGTGGTGTTGTTTTCGTGCAGAAATAAAAGTTCTCGGAATGCGCTGAAAATCAACGGAGTTTTTTTCTAGAAAATATAAAAAATACTGGAACGAAGAGTTACCGGAGGGGAGTCCCGTGGGCCCCACGAGGGTGGAGGGCGCGCCCACCCCCTGGGGCGCACCCCTGTGCCTCGTGGACTCTCCATGGGGCCCCCCGACTTGTTCTCGACGCCAACCTCTCCTATAAATCCCCAAACCTCCAGAAAATAACCTAGATCGGGAGCTCCGCCGCCGCAAGCCTCTGTAGCCACCAAAAACCAATCGGGACCCTGTTTCGGCACCCTGCCGGAGGGGGGATCCATCACCGGTGGCCATCTTCATCATCCCGGCGCTCTCCATGACGTGGAGGGAGTAGTTCACCCTCGGGGCTGAGGGTATGTACCAGTAGCTATGTGTTTGATCTCTCTCTCTCTCTCTCTCTCTCTCTCTCTCTCTCTCTCTCTCTCTCGTGTTCTTGCTTTGGCACGATCTTGATGTACCGCGAGCTTTGCTATTATAGTTGGATCTTATGATGTTTCTCCCCCTCTACTCTCTTGTAATGGATTGAGTTTTCCCTTCGAAGTTATCTTATCGGATTGAGTCTTTAAGGGTTTGAGAACACTTGATGTATGTCTTGCATGTGCTTATCTGTGGTGACAATGGGATATTCACGTGATCTACTTGATGTATGTTTTGGTGATGAACTTGCGGGTTCAGTGAGCTTGTGAACTTATGCATAGGGGTTGGCACACGTTTTCGTCTTGACTCTCCGGTAGAAACTTTAGGGCACTCTTTGAAGTTCTTTGTGTTGGTTGAATAGATGAATCTGAGATTGTGTGATGCATATCGTATAATCATACCCACGGATACTTGAGGTGACATTGGAGTATCTAGGTGACATCAGGGGTTTGGTTGATATGTGTCTTAAGGTGTTATTCTAGTACGAACTCTAGGATAGATCAAACAGAAAGAATAGCTTCGTGTTATTTTACTACGGACTCTTGAATAGATCGATCAGAAAGGATAACTTTGAGGTGGTTTCGTACCCTACAATAATCTCTTCGTTTGTTCTCCGCTATTAGTGACTTTGGAGTGTCTCTTTGTTGCATGTTGAGGGATTGTTGTATGATCTAATTATGCTATTATTGTTGAGAGAACTTGCACTAGTGAAAGTATGAACCCTAGGCCTTGTTTCCTAGCATTGCAATACCGTTTACGCTCACTTTTATTACTTGTTACCTTGCCTGTTTTATAATTTCAGATTACAAAAACCTATATCTACCATCCATATTGCACTTGTATCACCATCTCTTCGCTGAACTAGTGCACCTATACAATTTACTTACCATTGTATTGGGTGTGTTGGGGACACAAGAGACTCTTTGTTATTTGGTTGCAGGGTTGTTTGACAGAGACCATCTTCATCCTACGCCTCCCATGGATTGATAAACCTTAGGTCATCCACTTGAGGGAAATTTGCTACTGTCCTACAAACCTCTACACTTGGAGGCCCAACAACGTCTACAAGAAGAAGGTTGTGTAGTAGACATCAAGCTCTTTTCTGGCGTCGTTGCCGGGGAGGCTAGGTAAGCGGCACTAACACCCCGTCAACTAAGCTCTTTTCTGGCGTCGTTGCCGGGGAGGTGAGTGCTTGAAGGTATATCTTTAGATCTTGCAATCGAATATTTTAGTTTCTGGTTTTATCACTAGTTTAGATTATAAAAGAAAACTACAAAAAAAATGGAATTGAGGGTGCCTCATATGCTTCATCTTTTTAACGTCTTTCGTGAAAATGATGGAAAGGAAAATTGTGCCCAAGTGCTAGAAGAAGAATGCATTAAAATGTTTGGCACTAAATCTTTGAATGATGAGCATGATTGCAATGTTGTTAGTATGAACTCTTTGAATATCCATAGTACTAATGATGATTGCACTAGTCATGATGAAAATGTCTCTTATAAGCATGTCAATTTTTGTGGAGTGCATAGAGTTTGCAAGTACACACCAAATAGGGAATATAGATTTTTCAAGAGGCATAAGTATTTAGAAACTAAATGGTTGCAAAAAAGGCTGGATGTTTGTGCTGGAAATTTAAATTTTCTTAGCCATCCTTCTGAACTTTGCAATGAACGTGGTCATTTAAATATCCAATGCAAATTGTTTCATGATCGAATCGTGTCCAAAAATTGTGATGACTTGATTTCCCTTGCGCATCATAATGAACTTAGTTTACTTCTGGGTCATGAAGAAATGAAACGTATAACTAAGGATATTCCAGAATTTGCCCTTGAGACAGTTCTTGATTTTGATCTAGAGGAAATTTATATGTATTGTGCGGTGAATTGCATTGAAAATCCTTATATTGCCAATTACATAAAGACAAGAAAACAAATAGAAGATGAAGAGAATACTAATGAAAGGGAAGAGATTTCCCAATATCCTCCTATTCTTTCTTATGATGAATCAGGTAACAAGGAGGAGCTTTCTATTCAACCATTCTCATTAATAAGGAGCTCCGAAAAGAGGATTAAACCCACACATGATGCGAAGCAGAAAAAGAAAAGACGGAGAAGCAAAGGTAAAAAGGTATCCCTCCGAAATGATGTTGCTCCTATTACTCATTGTGATGATGATAATTGCTATACTATTGGTGCTATCCATACTATTAATGATGAGAGTGATTGTGCTTATGATATGCAAAGGCCCAAGCTTGGGGATGCTATGTTTGATGAGAATGACATGTTTGAGAATTTATTTGCTGCAATTACTGTTTGTCCCAAGCTTGGGGATGCTATGTTTAATGAAGATGATATTTTTAGTCTCCCAAGTTTTGATATGAGAATTTATTATGATGATAGCATGCCTCCTACTTATGATGATTATTGTGATGATACTTATGCTATAAAAAGTAGTGATGATTATATCTATAAAACTTGTCATGATTATTATTACCCTTTTTCTGAACATTACTCTCTTAATGTGGAAACAATTTATAGTATTCAAGTTTTTTTATGATATTCCCACTATTCTGAATGAGAAGAAATTTGCTTATGTGGACAGTAATAAAAATTCTATGTTTGTAGATCATGAAAAGAATGCTTTATGTGATGGTTATATTGTTGAATTCATTCATGATGCTATTGAAAATTATTATGAGGGAGGAATATATGCTTGTAGGAATTGCAATAATATCAAGTTTCCTCTCTATGTGCTTAAAATCTTGAAGTTATGCTTGTTTTGCTTTCCTATGCTAGTTGATCCTTGTTCCCATAAATTGTTTGCTCACTAAATCCCTATGCATAGGAAGTGGGTTAGACTTAAATGTGCTAGTCATATTCTTCATGATGCTCTCTTTATGTTTCAATTCTTATCTTTTATGTGAGCATCATTGAAATCATCATGCCTAGCTAGGGGCGTTAAACGTTAGCGCTTGTTGGGAGGCAGCCCAATTTAATTTTTGTTCTTTGCCTTTTGCTCCTGTTTAGTAACAAATAATCTATCTAGCCTCTGGTTAGATATGGTTTTATGTTTTAATTAGTGTTTGTGCCAAGTAGAACCTTTGGTAAGACTTGGGTGAAGTCTTTGCGATCTTGCTGTAAAAAACAGAAACTTTTGCGCTCACGAGATTAGCTGTCATTTTTTACTGGAGAGTGCTTTTAGGTTGATTATTTTTGAAGATGATTAATAGACAAATTCCTCACGTCCACTAATTTATTTCAGAATTTTTGAAGTTACAGAAGTATTCGAATGATACAGATTGCTACAGACTGTCCTGTTTTTGACAGATTCTGTTTTCTATGTGTTGTTTGCTTATTTGATGAATCTATGAGTAGTATCGGAGGGTATGAACCATAGAGAAGTTGGAATACAGTAGATATTACACCAATATTAATTTAGAATGAGTTCACAATAGTACCTAAGTGGTGATTTATTTTCTTATACTAACGGAGCTTACGAGTTTTCTGTTAAGTTGTGTGTTGTGAAGTTTTCAAGTTTTGGGTAAAGATTCGATGGACTATGGAATAAGGAGTGGCAAGAGCCTAAGCTTGGGGATGCCCAAGGCACCCCAAGGTAATATTCAAGGACAACCAAGAGCCTAAGCTTGGGGATGCCCCGTATGGCATCCCCTCTTTCGCCTTCGTTCATCGGTAACTTTACTTGGAGCTATATTTTTATTCACCACATGGTATGTGTTTTGCTTGGAGCATCATTTTATTTTATTTTGTTTTGCTTGCTGTTTGAATAATATGCCAAGATCTGAAATTCTTAAATGTTAGAGAGTCTTCACATAGTTACATAATTATTCGACTACTCATTGATCTTCACTTATATCTTTTGGAGTAGTTTGTCATTTGCTCTAGTGCTTCACTTATATCTTTTTAGAGCACGGCGGTAGTTTTATTTTGAAGAAATTATTGATCTCTCATGCTTCACTTATATTATTTTGAGAGTCCTTTAGAACAGCATGGTCATTTGTTTTGGTTATGAATTTAGTCCTAATATGATGGGCATCCAAGATGGGTATAATAAAAACTTTCATATAAAGTGCATTGAATACTATGAGAAGTTTGATGCTTGATGATTGTTTTGAGATATGAAGATGGTGATATTAGAGTCATGCTAGTTGACTAATTGTGAATTTGAGAAATACTTGTGTTGAGGTTTGCATGTGCCGTAGCATGCACGTATGGTAACCATTGTGTAACAAATTTGAAGCATGAGGTGTTTCTTTGATTGTCTTCCTTATGAGTGGCGGTCGGGGACGAGTGATGGTCTTTTCCTACCAATCTATCCCCCTAGGATCATGCACGTAGTGCTTGGATTTGATGACTTGTAGATTTTTGCAATAAGTATGTGAGTTCTTTATGACTAATGTTGAGTCCATGGATTATACGCACTCTCACCCTTCCACCATTGCTAGCCTCTTAAGTACCGCGCAACTTTCGTCGGTACCATAAACCCACCATTTACCTTCCTCAAAAAAGCCACCATACCTACCTATTATGGCATTTCCATAGCCATTCCGAGATATATTGCCATGCAACTTTCCACCGTTCCGTTTATTATGACACGCTTCATCATTGTCATATTGCCTTGCATGATCATGTAGTTGACATCGTATTTGTGGCAAAGCCACCATTCATAATTTGTCATACATGTCACTCTTGATTCATTGCATATCCCGGTACACCGCCGGAGGCATTCATATAGAGTCATATTTTGTTCTAGTATCGAGTTGTAATTCTTGAGTTGTAAGTAAATGAAAGTGTGATGATCTTCATTATTAGAGCATTGTCCCGTGTGAGGAAAAAAAGAGGCCAAAGAAGCCAAACCAAAAAGAAAAAAATGAGAGAAAAAGGGAGAAGGGACAATGCTACTATCCTTTTTCCACACTTGTGCTTCAAAGTAGCACCATGATCTTCATGATAGAGAGTCTCTTATTTTGTCACTTTCATATACTAGTGGGAATTTTCGTTATAGAACTTGGCTTGTATATTCCGACAATGGGCTTTCTCAAAATGCCCTAGGTCTTCGTGAGCAAGCAAGTTGGATGCACACCCACTTAGTTTCTTTTGTTGAGCTTTCATACATTTATAGCTCTAGTGCATCCGTTGCATGGCAATCCCTACTCACTCACATTGATATCTATTGATGGGCATCTCCATAGCCCATTAATACGCCTAGTTGATGTGAGACCATCTTCCTCTCTTTTTTGTCTTCTCCACAACCACCATTCTATTCCACCTATAGTGCTATGTCCATGGCTCACGCTCATGTATTGCGTGAAAGTTGAAAAAGTTTGAGAATACTAAAGTATGAAACAATTGCTTGGCTTGTCATCGGGGTTGTGCATGATTTGAACATTTTGTGTGACGAAGATGGAGCATAGCCAAACTATATGATTTTGTAGGGATGAAATTTCTTTGGCCATGTTATTTTGAGAAGACATGATTACTTTGTTAGTATGCTTGAAGTATTATTATTTTTATGTAAATATTAAACTTTTGTCTTGAATCTTATGGATCTGAATATTCTTGCCACAATAGAGAAGATTACATTGATAAATATGTTAAGTAGCATTTCACATCAAAAATTCTGTTTTTATCATTTACCTACTCGAGGACGAGCAGGAATTAAGCTCGAGGATGCTGATACATCTCCAACGTATCTATAATTTTTGATGTATTCATGCCATGTTTATAATATTTTTACATGATTTTGGTATGATTTGGTTAGAACTAACCCGAGTGACGCTGTTTTCAGCAGAACTACCGTGGTGTTGTTTTTGTGCAGAAATAAAAGTTCTCGGAATGCGCTGAAAATCAACGGAGATTTTTTCTGGAAAATATAAAAAATACTGGAACAAAGAGTTATCGGAGGGGAGTCCCGTGGACCCCACGAGGGTGGAGGGCGCGCCCCTGTGCCTCGTGGACTCTCCGTGGGCCCCCCTGACTGTTCTCGATGCCAACCTCTCCTATAAATCCCCAAACCTCCAGAAAATAACCTAGATCGGGAGTTCCGCCGCTGCAAGCCTCTGTAGCCACCAAAAACTAATCGGGACCCTGTTCCGGCACCCTGCCGGAGGGGGGATCCATCACCGGTGGCCATATTCATCATCTCGGCGCTCTCCATGATGAGGAGGGAGTAGTTCACCCTCGGGGCTGAGGGTATGTACCATTAGCTATGTGTTTGATCTCTCTCTCTCTCTCTCTCTCTCGTGTTCTTGATTTGGCACGATCTTGATGTACCGCGAGCTTTGCTATTATAGTTGGATCTTATGATGTTTCTCCCCCTCTACTCTCTTGTAATGGATTGAGTTTTCCCTTCGAATTTATCTTATCGGATTGAGTCTTTAAGGATTTGAGAACACTTGATGTATGTCTTGCATGTGCTTATCTGTGGTGACAATGGGATATTCACGTGATCTACTTGATGTATGTTTTGGTGATCAACTTGCGAGTTCAGTGACCTTGTGAACTTATGCATAGGGGTTGGCACACGTTTTCGTCTTGACTCTCCGGTAGAAACTTTAGGGCACTCTTTGAAGTTCTTTGTGTTGGTTGAATAGATGAATCTGAGATTGTGTGATGCATATCGTATAATCATACCCACGGATACTTGAGGTGACATTGGAGTATCTAGGTGACATCAGGGGTTTGGTTGATATGTGTCTTAAGGTGTTATTCTAGTACGAACTCTAGGATAGGTCGAACAGAAAGAATAGCTTCGTGTTATTTTACTACGGACTCTTGAATAGATCGATCAGAAAGGATAACTTTGAGGTGGTTTCGTACCCTACAATAATCTCTTCGTTTGTTCTCCGCTATTAGTGACTTTGGAGTGTCTCTTTGTTGCATGTTGAGGGATTGTTGTATGATCTAATTATGCTATTATTGTTGAGAGAACTTGCACTAGTGAAAGTATGAACCCTAGGCCTTGTTTCCTAGCATTGCAATACCGTTTACGCTCACTTTTATTACTCGTTACCTTGCCTGTTTTATAATTTCAGATTACAAAAACCTATATCTACCATCCATATTGCACTTGTATCACCATCTCTTCGCCGAACTAGTGCACCTATACAATTTACCACTGTATTGGGTGTGTTGGGGACACAAGAGACTCTTTGTTATTTGGTTGCAGGGTTGTTTGAGAGAGACCATCTTCATCCTACGCCTCCCACGGATTGATAAACCTTAGGTCATCCACTTAAGGGAAATTTGCTACTGTCCTACAAACCTCTGCACTTGGAGGCCCAACAACGTCTACAAGAAGAAGGTTGTGTACTAGACATCACGGAGCAACCGTATATTGTTCACCGCGAGCATGGTTTCTTCCTCCTTCGTGGCTCTAGCTGTTGGGAATCGTAGCATAATTTTAAAATTTTCCTACGCTCACCAAGATGCATCTATGGAGTATACTAGCAATGAAGGGAAAGGAGTGCATCTATATACCCTTGTAGATCGCGAGCGGAAGCGTTCCAATGAACGTGGATGACGGAGTCGTACTCGCCGTGATCCAAATCACCGATGACCGAGTGCCGAACGAACGACACCTCCGCGTTCAACACACGTACGGTGCAGCGACGTCTCCTCCTTCTTGATCCAGCAAGGGGGAAGGAGAGTTTGATGGAGATCCAGCAGCACGACGGCGTGGTGGTGGATGTAGCGGGATGCCAGCAGGGCTTCGCCGAGCTTCTACGAGAGAGAGGGGTGTAGCAGGGGAGGAGGGAGGCGCCCAAGGCTGTAATCTTGCTGCCCTCCCTTCCCCCCTTTATATAGGCCCCCTGGGAGGGGGGGGGGGCGCCGGCCAGGGATCCCATCTGGATGGGGGGCGGCGGCCAGGGGGGTGCCTTGCCCCCCAAGGCAAGTGGGGCGCCCCCCCACCCTAGGGTTTCCAACCCTAGGCGCGGGGGGGGGGGGGCCCATGGGGGGGCGCCCAGCCCACTAGGGGCTGGTTCCCTTCCCACTTCAGCCCACGGGGCCCTCCGGGATAGGTGGCCCCACCCGGTGGACCCCCGGGACCCTTCCAGTGGTCCCGGTACAATACCGGTAACCCCCGAAACATTCCCGGTGGCCGAAACTTGACTTCCTATATATAATTCTTCACCTGCGGACCATTCCGGAACTCCTCGTGACGTCCGGGATCTCATCCGGGACTCCAAACAACTTTCGGGTTTCTGCATACACATATCTCTACAACCCTAGCGTCACCGAACCTTAAGTGTGTAGACCCTACAGGTTCGGGAGACATGCAGACATGACCGAGACGCCTCTCCGGTCAATAACCAACAGCGGGATCTGGATACCCATGTTGGCTCCCACATGTTCCACGATGATCTCATCGGATGAACCACGATGTCGAGGATTCAATCAATCCCGTATGCAATTCCCTTTGTCAATCGGTATGTTACTTGCCCGAGATTCGATCGTCGGTATCCCAATACCTTGTTCAATCTCGTTACCGGCAAGTCTCTTTACTCGTACCGCAATGCATGATCCCGTGACTAACGCCTTAGTCACATAGAGCTCATTATGATGATGCATTACCGAGTGGGCCCAGAGATACCTCTCCGTCACACGGAGTGACAAATCCCAGTCTCGATCCGTGCCAACCCAACAGACACTTTCGGAGATACCCGTAGTGCACCTTTATAGTCACCCAGTTACGTTGTGACGTTTGGCACACCCAAAGCACTCCTACGGTATCCGGGAGTTGCACGATCTCATGGTCTAAGGAAAAGATACTTGACATTGGAAAAGCTCTAGCAAACGAAACTACACGATCTTTTATGCTATGCTGGATTGGGTCTTGTCCATCACATCATTCTCCTAATGACGTGATCCCGTTATCAAAGACATCCAATGTCCATAGTCAGGAAACCATGACTATCTGTTGATCAACGAGCTAGTTAACTAGAGGCTTACTAGGGACATGTTGTGGTCTATGTATTCACACATGTATTACGATTTCCGGATAATACAATTATAGCATGAACAATAGACAATTACCATGAACAAAGAAATATAATAATAACCATTTATTATTGCCTGTAGGGCATATTTCCAACAGTCTCCCACTTGCACTAGAGTCAATAATCTAATTACATTGTGATGAATCGAACACCCATTGCGTCCTGGTGTTGATCATGTTTTGCTCTAGGGAGAGGTTTAGTCAACGGATCTGCTACATTCAGGTCCGTATGTACTTTACAAATATCTATGTCTCCATTTTGAACACTTTCACGAATGGAGTTGAAGCGACGCTTGATATGCCTGGTCTTCCTGTGAAACCTGGGCTCCTTCGCAAGGGCAATGGCTCCAGTGTTGTCATAGAAGAGAGTCATCGGGCCCGACGCATTGGGAATCACCCCTAGGTCGGTAATGAACTCCTTCATCCAGACTGCTTCCTGTGCTACCTCCGAGGCTGCCATGTACTCCGCTTCACATGTAGATCCCGCCACGACGCTTTGCTTGCAACTGCACCAGCTTACTGCTCCTCCATTCAAAATATACACGTATCCGGTTTGTGACTTCGAGTCATCCAGATCTGTGTCGAAGCTTGCGTCGATGTAACCCTTTACGACGAGCTCTTCGTCACCTCCATAAACGAGAAACATATCCTTAGTCCTCTTCAGGTACTTCAGGATATTCTTGACCGCTGTCCAGTGTTCCATGCCGGGATTACTTTGGTACCTTCCTACCAAACTCACGGCAAGGTTTACATCAGGTCTAGTACACAGCATGGCATACATAATAGACCCTATGGCCGAGGCATAGGGGATGACACTCATCTTTTCTCTATCTTCTGCCGTGGTCGGGCATTGAGCCGTGCTCAATTGCACACCTTGCAATACAGGCAAGAACCCCTTCTTGGACTGATCCATATTGAACTTCTTCAATATCTTGTCAAGGTATGTACTCTGTGAAAGACCAATGAGGCGTCTTGATCTATCTCTATAAATCTTGATGCCTAATATATAAGCAGCTTCTCCAAGGTCCTTCGTTGAAAAACACTTATTCAAATAGGCCTTTATACTTTCCAAGAATTCTATATCATTTACCATCAATAATATGTCATCCACATATAATATGAGAAATGCTACAGAGCTCCCACTCACTTTCTTGTAAACACAGGCTTCTCCATAAGTCTGTGTAAACCCAAACGCTTTGATCATCTCATCAAAGCGAATGTTCCAACTCCGAGATGCTTGCACCAGCCCATAGATTGAGCGCTGGAGCTTGCATACTTTGTTAGCATTCTTAGGATCGACAAAACCTTCCGGCTGCATCATATACAACTCTTCCTTAAGGAAGCCGTTAAGGAATGCCGTTTTGACATCCATCTGCCATATCTCATAATCATAGTATGCGGCAATTGCTAACATGATTCGGACGGACTTCAGCTTCGCTACGGGTGAGAAAGTCTCATCGTAGTCAACCCCTTGAACTTGTCGATAACCCTTAGCGACAAGTCGAGCCTTATAGATGGTCACATTACCATCCGCGTCTGTCTTCTTCTTAAAGATCCATTTGTTTTCTATGGCTCGCCGATCATCGGGCAAGTCAGTCAAAGTCCATACTTCGTTTTCATACATGGATCCTATCTCGGATTTCATGGCTTCTAGCCATTTGTCGGAATCCGGGCCCGCCATCGCTTCTTCATAGTTCGAAGGTTCACCGTTGTCTAACAACATGATTTCCAGGACAGGGTTGTCGTACCACTCTGGTGCGGAACGTGTCCTTGTGGACCTACGAAGTTCAGTAGTAACTTGATCCGAAGCTTCATGATCATCATCATTAACTTCCTCCCCAGTCGGTGTAGGCACCACAGGAACATCTTCCCGCGCTGCGCTACTTTCCGGTTCGGAAGGGGTGACTATCACCTCATCAAGTTCCACTTTCCTCCCACTCAATTCTTTCGAGAGAAACTCCTTCTCCAGAAACGACCCGTTCTTGGCAACGAAGATCTTGCCTTCGGATCTGAGGTAGAAGGTATACCCAATGGTTTCCTTAGGGTATCCTATGAAGACGCATTTCTCCGATTTGGGTTCGAGCTTTTCAGGTTGAAGTTTCTTGACATAAGCATCGCATCCCCAAACTTTTAGAAACGACAGCTTAGGTTTCTTCCCAAACCATAATTCATACGGTGTCGTCTCAATGGATTTCGACGGATCCCTATTTAAAGTGAATGCGGCAGTCTCTAAAGCATAGCCCCAAAATGAGAGCGGTAAATCGGTAAGAGACATCATAGATCGCACCATATCCAATAGAGTGCGATTACGACGTTCGGACACACCATTCCTCTGAGGTGTTCCAGGCAGCGTGAGTTGTGAAACTATTCCACATTTCCTTAAGTGTGCACCAAACTCGTGACTTAAATATTCTCCACCACGATCTGATCGTAAGAATTTTATTTTCCTGTCACATTGATTCTCGACCTCACTCTGAAATTCCTTGAACTTTTCAAAGGTTTCAGACTTGTGTTTCATTAGGTAGACATACCCATATCTACTTAAGTCATCAGTGAGACTGAGAACATAACGATATCCTCCGCAAGTCTCAACACTCATTGGACCGCACACATCGGTATGTATGATTTCCAATAAGTTGGTTGCTCGCTCCATTGTTCCGGAGAACGGAGTCTTGGTCATCTTACCCATGAGGCATGGTTCGCACGTGTCAAATGATTCATAATCAAGAGACTCCAAAAGTCCATCTGCATGGAGCTTCTTCATGCGATTGACACCAATGTGACCAAGGCGGCAGTGCCACAAATATGTGGGACTATCGTTATCAACTTTACATCTTTTGGTATTCACACTATGAACATGTGTAACATCACGTTCGAGATTCATCAAGAATAAACCATTGACCAGCGGGGCATGACCATAAAACATATCTCTCAAATAAATAGAACAACCATTATTCTCGGATTTAAATGAGTAGCCATCTCGAATTAAACGAGATCCAGATACAATGTTCATGCTCAAAGCTGGCACTAAATAACAATTATTGAGGTTTAAAACTAATCCCGTAGGTAGATGCAGAGGTAGCGTGCCGACGGCGATCACATCGACCTTGGAACCATTCCCGACGCGCATCGTCACCTCGTCCTTCGCCAGTCTCCGTTTATTCCGTAGTTCCTGTTTTGAGTTACAAATATGAGCAACCGCACCGGTATCAAATACCCAAGAGCTACTACGAGTACTGGTAAGGTACACATCAATTACATGTATATCACATATACCTTTGGTGTTGCCGGCCTTCTTGTCCGCTAAGTATTTGGGGCAGTTCCGCTTCCAGTGACCACTTCCCTTGCAATAAAAGCACTCAGTTTCAGGCTTGGGTCCATTCTTTGACTTCTTCCCGGCAACTGGCTTACCGGGCGCGGCAACTCCCTTGCCGTCCTTCTTGAAGTTCTTCTTGCCCTTGCCCTTCTTGAACTTAGTGGTTTTATTCACCATCAACACTTGATGTTCTTTTCTGATCTCCACCTCCGCTGATTTCAGCATTGAATATACCTCGGGAATGGTCTTTTCCATCCCCTGCATATTGAAGTTCATCACAAAGCTCTTGTAGCTTGGTGGAAGCGACTGGAGGATTCTGTCAATGACCGCGTCATCCGGGAGATTATCTCCCAGCTGGGATAAGCGGTTGTGCAACCCAGACATTCTGAGTATGTGCTCACTAACAGAACTATTCTCCTCCATTTTACAGCTGAAGAACTTGTCGGAGACATCATATCTCTCGACCCGGGCATGAGCTTGGAAAACCAGTTTCAGCTCCTCGAACATCTCATATGCTCCATGTTTCTCAAAACGCTTTTGGAGACCCGGTTCTAAGCTGTAAAGCATGCCGCACTGAACGAGGGAGTAATCATCAGCCGTGATTGCCAAGCGTTCATAACGTCTTGGTTCTCTGGGATTGGTGCTTCACCTAGCGGTGCTTCTAAGACATAATCTTTCTTGGCTACTATGAGGATGATCCTCAGGTTCCGGACCCAGTCCGTATAGTTGCTGCCATCATCTTTCAGCTTGGTTTTCTCTAGGAACGCGTTGAAATTGAGGACAACGTTGGCCATTTGATCTACAAGACATAGTGTAAAGATTTTAGACTAAGTTCATGATAATTAAGTTCATATAATCAAATTATTCAATGAACTCCCACTCAGATAGACATCCCTCTAGTCATCTAAGTGAAACATGATCCGAGTTAACTAGGCCGTGTCCGATCATCACGTGAGACGGACTAGTCAAGACCGGTGAACATCTCCATGTTGATCGTATCTTCTATACGACTCATGCTCGACCTTTCGGTCCTCCGTGTTCCGAGGCCATGTCTGTACATGCTAGGCTCGTCAAGTCAACCTAAGTGTATTGCGTGTGTTCCGAGGCCATGTCTGTACATGCTAGGCTCGTCAACACCCGTTGTATTCGAACGTTAGAATCTATCACACCCGATCATCACGTGGTGTTTCGAAACAACGAACCTTCGCAATGGTGCACAGTTAGGGGGAACACTTTTCTTGAAATTATCATAAGGGATCATCTTACTTACTACCGTCGTTCTAAGCAAATAAGATGCAAAAACATGATAAACATCACATGCAATCAAATAGTGACATGATATGGCCAATATCATTATGCTCCTTTGATCTTCATCTTCGGGGCACCATGATCATCTTCGTCACCGGCATGACACCATGATCTCCATCATCATGATCTCCATCATTGTGTCTTCATGAAGTCGTCACGCCAACGATTACTTCTACTTCTATGGCTAACGCGTTTAGCAACAAAGTAAAGTAATTTACATGGCGTTATTCAATGACACACAGGTCATACAAAACAATAAAGACAACTCCTATGGCTCCTGCCGGTTGTCATACTCATCGACATGCAAGTCGTGATTCCTATTACAAGAATATGATCAATCTCATACATCACATATATCATTCATCACATCTTCTGGCCATATCACATCACATAGCACTTGCTGCAAAAACAAGTTAGACGTCCTCTAATTGTTGTTGCAAGTTTTTTACGTGGTTTGTAGGTTTCTAGCAAGAACGTTTCTTACCTACGTATGACCACAACGTGATTTGCCAATTTCTATTTACCCTTCATAAGGACCCTTTTCATCGAATCCGTTCCGACTAAAGTAGGAGAGACAGACACATGCTAGCCACCTTATGCAACTAGTAAATGTCAGTCGGTGGAACCTGTCTCACGTAAGCGTACGTGTAAGGTCGGTCCGGGCCGCTTCATCCTACAATGCCGCCGAAACAAGATACGACTAGTAGCGGCAAGAAGAATTGGCAACATCAACGCCCACAACTGCTTTGTGTTCTATTCGTGCATAGTAACTACGCATAGGCCTGGCTCATGATGCCACTGTTGGGAATCGTAGCATAATTTTAAAATTTTCCTACGCTCACCAAGATGCATCTATGGAGTATACTAGCAACGAAGGGAAAGGAGTTCATCTACATACCCTTGTAGATCGCGAGCGGAAGCGTTCCAATGAACGTGGATGACAGAGTCGTACTCGCCGTGATCCAAATCACCGATGACCGAGTGCCGAACGAATGGCACCTCCGCGTTCAACACACGTACGGTGCAGTGACGTCTCCTCCTTCTTGATCCAGCAAGGGGGAAGGAGAGGTTGATGGAGATCCAGCAGCACGGCGGCGTGGTGGTGGATGTAGCGGGATGCCAGCATGGCTTCGCCGAGCTTCTACGAGAGAGAGGGGTGTAGCAGGGGAGGAGGGAGGCGCCCAAGGCTGTAATCTTGCTGCCCTCACTTCCCCCCTTTATATAGGCCCCCTGGGGGGGGGGGGGCGCCGGCCAGGGATCCCATCTGGATGGGGGGCGGCGGCCAGGGGGGTGCCTTGCCCCCCAAGGCAAGTGGGGCGCCCCCACCCTAGGGTTTCCAACCCTAGGCGCGCGGGGGGGGGGGGGGGAGGCCCATGGGGGGGCGCCCAGCCCACTAGGGGCTGGTTCCCTTCCCACTTCAGCCCACGGGGCCCTCCGGGATAGGTGGCCCCACCCGGTGGACCCCCGGGACCCTTCCGGTGGTCCCGGTACAATACCGGTAACCCCCGAAACATTCCCGGTGGCCGAAACTTGACTTCCTATATATAATTCTTCACCTCCGGACCATTCCGGAACTCCTCGTGACGTCCGGGATCTCATCCAGGACTCCAAACAACTTTCGGGTTTCCGCATACACATATCTCTACAACCCTAGCGTCACCGAACCTTAAGTGTGTAGACCCTACGGGTTCGGGAGACATGCAGACATGACCGAGACGCCTCTCCGGTCAATAACCAACAGCGGGATCTGGATACCCATGTTGGCTCCCACATGTTCCACGATGATCTCATCGGATGAACCACGATGTCGAGGATTCAATCAATCCCGTATGCAATTCCCTTTGTCAATCGGTATGTTACTTGCCCGAGATTCGATCGTCGGTATCCCAATACCTTGTTCAATCTCGTTACCGGCAAGTCTCTTTACTCGTACCGCAATGCATGATCCCGTGACTAACGCCTTAGTCACATAGAGCTCATTATGATGATGCATTACCGAGTGGGCCCAGAGATACCTCTCCGTCACACGGAGTGACAAATACCAGTCTCGATCCGTGCCAACCCAACAGACACTTTCGGAGATACCCGTAGTGCACCTTTATAGTCACCCAGTTACGTTGTGACGTTTGGCACACCCAAAGCACTCCTACGGTATCCGGGACTTGCACGATCTCATGGTCTAAGGAAAAGATACTTGACATTGGAAAAGCTCTAGCAAACGAAACTACACGATCTTTTATGCTATGCTTAGGATTGGGTCTTGTCCATCACATCATTCTCCTAATGACGTGATCCCGTTATCAATGACATCCAATGTCCATAGTCAGGAAACCATGACTATCTGTTGATCAACGAGCTAGTTAACTAGAGGCTTACTAGGGACATGTTGTGGTCTATGTATTCACACATGTATTACGATTTCCGGATAATACAATTATAGCATGAACAATAGACAATTACCATGAACAAAGAAATATAATAATAACCATTTATTATTGCCTCTAGGGCATATTTCCAACACTAGCTAGCAGCTGCCTCATCATCCTCCATTCGATCCATTGGTCGATTGTCATCTCTTTGATTTCTTCGCTCGCAGGGTTCCGTGCAACTGGCATGGGCTGGACATCGCCTTTAGGGTGGACGACGGCTCCAACCGAACTACCTTGCGCTGCTCATCGAGGACGAGGCTGGTGACTGCGATCGGTCGACGGTGGAGCTTCAGCAGCGCGGCGGCAGCCGGGCGTCGATGCAGGAGTTGTGGGGCATGGTGTGGAAGTACAACTCCGGGGCCACCCTTCAGGCACCCATATAGACCCGCCCCACCTCCGGCTCCGGCAAGAAGCTCCTCGCCAGCAATGTCATCCATTCTGGCTGGCAGGCTGGCAAGACCTACCGATCCATCGTAAACTTCCAGTGATCGAGTGATCATTCCATCAGTCGGATCTAGTACCTATGTTAATTAATTATTAGCCACGTGCTTGCTTGTAATCGACATTGATAATTCAATATGGCAATTGAAGTGGCAAATTTCTTCTTGGAATATTTTGTCAGATCTGACCATATGATAGATATTGCTAAACCCACAAGATTACTGCCAACTGAGTTGTTTGTCAGTCTTTCTAGTTTAAACTTATATTGAAAATCACGAGCCTACAAAAAAACTCAGTTGCTTAATTTAGGATTTCAAAGAATGGTCCAAGTAATTAATTAATATACACTGAAAAATAGTGCCAGGTCTTGAAACGGAGTACGCCCTTAAATTCATGCATGGATTTTAATTTTTTTTTTCCATGGTAGCTGATTTTTTGTAGATTATGGCCTAAAGTTACTTGATTTCCCATGTTGTTCATGAGTCTACGATTGCTCAAAGTTCCTTATTTGTCTTAGTGTTTCTTACCCATTGATCAACCCTAAAATTTGGTAATTGCTTATCCTCTGTTTCATAACAGGACAGTGGGAACTAGACGTGCCGAAAACAAACTAGTGTTGTTCTATATAGCCAAAGCATAGATACATATGACTTTGTTGCAAGAGAGATAAATGAAAAATGTGGTTTGTATTCTCTTAGCTAAGAGATGATATCAAGATGTCATCTCTCAGTCGTACGATTTCAGGAGTGCACAAATAATGGCTAGAGATAAAAATAATCCCTTGTATAACATGCTTTCTGACTTATCTAGATGATGTGGAGTACATAAGTAAATACAACCTTATCAACCATTATGCATGCCCTTGCAGATGACTTTGTCAATATATCTTGAAGACATATAACCATAAGATAGATACATATGACTTCGTCAATATATCTTGAAGGTACAAAATTACAACCATCAGTAAGGCCTATGTTATGTTGCACTCCCTCCGTTTTATTTGCATTGCATGTTAGCTTTGTCTCAAGTTAAACTTTGTAAATTTTGACCCATTTCGTAGAAGAAATAATTGACATCTACATTACCAAATCAAAACCAAATACTATTAAATTCATCATTGAATATATTTTCATAACATATATATATATATTTATTTATATATATATGACTATTATAAATGTTCTTATTGTTTTCTATAAACTTGATCAAACTTTATAAAGTTTGATGTAGGACATAGCTAATATGGAGATTAAATAAAATGAGAGTACACATTATATTTGGAGACCAAGATATATACATATACAACCAAAAGATATATACATTTGACTTCGTCAATGTATCTTGAGGATGGGTAGCTCCTGAATCATTCTGTGTTTTGGGAATGTGTCTATGTTGTACTCAGTGTTTTATAGAAAGAAGAAGATGGAAACATATAGAGCCAAAACATAAATGCATACCGTTGATGATTTATACAATCAAACGATAGATACATACGGCTTCATCAATATAGTTCGAAGCAATGCCACTCCAGTATTTAGTACGGGTTGTGTGAGTGTGTGCATGTGTATGTGTATGTATTTGTGTGTAATACTCTTCAGTTATACAAAGAAGAAGATAGGCATATATATAGGGCTAAAGAAAAAACCTGGTGAAATTTTGGTTTAAGATGATAAATATATTGGCCTTTCTATTACCGAAGGGCACATGGAAAGGAGGGGAACTCCAGTTCGTTGAAAATAAGTTCCATTGACACCTCTGGTTGGAGAAATACCTTCCACCCGGTAGGAACACACGAGCCTTTTTTATTCACAAGTAATAAATTACTGGCTAAATACCCGTGTATTGCTATGAGACGGAACAATATTTAAAAATAGTGACGTGTGACCTATTGTCCTCGGTGTCACCGTTGTCCTTGAAGGCGCAGTCGAAGCCCTCGACTATTGGAGCTTGGCCGTCCTCGAGCGAGCGACTGTTGACCTTGCCCGCGAACGGTTCGGCTATCCTCAGTGTGCACATCGTGCATAGCATGGTCGTCATTCATCTTGGCGAATGCTTGGTCGCTCATGTTGCGAGCGCTTATGGGCCTTGTCCATGCTGGCAAGGGTTGGTCGGCCATGCGCTGAGAGCCTTCTAGTAGTCGGCAACGTCGGCGAGAGACTGCTGGCCGTTCTCGCCCGCGAGTGCTTTCAAACTGATTCTACGCGATTAACTGTCTGTTTAATTAATTAGTTGTCTCACTAACTGAAAAATCCCTACTTCTAATTATTTGCAGGCTTAATTAATTATCTATCTAATTAATTAGTTACATTAATGATTTAGTTTTAAAATTGATTCGGCGTGAAAACATCCCTATTTAAGTGGACATAATTGCACATGTAATTAATTGTCTGGCTAATTCATTATATTAGTGAATTCGGCACTAGATTTCAAATTGTTTTCGTATTAATGTCTGCATGATGGATTCGATGTGATTAACTTTTTGCCTAATTAATTAATTGCCCTTCTAACTAAAGAAATAGCTACTTCTAATTATCTATAGGCCTAATTAACAACCTCCCTATTAATGAATCGATTTTCAAATTGATTCGGCGTGAAAAAAATTCCTATTTAACTAGGGTCGTGTTTGTTTGGGCTTTTGCAGTTTTTTTTACTTTGGCAAAAAAGCAAAAAAGCTACTAAATAGGTGCTTTTTGCTTTTGTTTTTGGTTTATACCATCATATAACAATATTGATTCATTACCCAAAAGCCGAAGCAAAAAAATCATATTAGGAGCTTTTATGGCTTTTTTGCCAAGTGAAAAAGCTGTAAAAGCAGAAGCAAAAGTACAAACAAACAGAGCTTGGATCTAATTAATTGCATATGTAATTAACTACCTATCTAATTAATTGCACACTTGAAACTTTCGATGCCAGGGATATTCTTAGTAAAATCTATGTATATAGATTTGATAAACACTGGTCCAGTTTCAAGATCGCTTCATATTTGGAAAATTAAGGTGCCCTTGAAAATTAAAGGTCTTCCAATACAGTGGCCGTTAAAGTCCTTCCAATACCATTGCCACTTTATTTGGGACATGACTAAATGAGGTAGAGCGTAAAATATCGGCGCATATTCGAGTCGAAGTGTATGCATTACTTTAGGCTATATAGAGTTGTTGGAATGACGTGATTTTTAACAGACAAAACATCACAAAAAATTTGCAGGACAGCTACCGAGCAACTGGCTGGATCCGTACATGCGGTCGTTACTCAGCCGTGCGGAAGTCAAGGAGCGTACGGCTTATTGGTGCAACCATTGGGGGGGGGGGGGGGGTAGCACGGGATAGTTACAACCGGTTTGGATAACGGTCCAACAATATGATAGGTGTATAATCATCTATTCTTCTTGTGGCCGGTTGTGGCAATTTTATTTTATTTCAGCACCATTTGCGAATTTGTATCAAACTATGTATTTGATGGCTATTTTGATTAATATCATGGCTATATGCATCATTTTGATGCAGAGGCCGAGGTAATCCTCCTTAAAAAAACACCTATGGGCTGTTTACAAACTTTTCACGTAATCTTTCAACTAATTCTCCTTCCCTTGGATTTCACCAGATGGGCTCAGCTGAATCCAATCATGGGCTGACGCATCACCTCTCGATCTTAGGGCATCTCCAAGGGAGACCTGTAAAACATTGGTATATGTTTGCCCGGACATATTTGTTCACTTTTGCAATCCAATGGGGACCTGTATCAGTCCGCGAAGCTGTTCAGACGTCTAAATCCGGTATTTTGAAGACAAAAATGAGGGAGCTTTGCTAGAGTCCGAACATGCAATTGACCAATCACATAAGTGGTCCCTCTCTTCTCTCTCTTCTCTCATCTGCACATGCATGGTCCCCCTCTTCTCACTCTTCTCCCAACCCACAAATATTCCACCACATGCATGGTCTCCACTTACTTTTTCTCTTCTCAGACTTTGCAATTAGCGTTGGATTGCTTCCTCCTGTACCATGTCTACGGACCATCTCCGGACATAAAAACGGACATATACCGGAGAAATTTACATGTCGGCATTGGAGATGCTCGTAAGTCTACAGTATACAGTAGGTGGAGGTATGGTAAAAAAATACAGTAGGTGGAGGTGGAGGGGAGGGATTGTTGGCAGCGGGTCAAAAGGGTCACATATATGTCAACCAACTATAGGATAGAAATTCGACCTGAAAACGAAATGAAAATCAGTCACACTCACTCATTAAGTAAAACAATCCCTTCAAATCCGTATTTAATCATCAGCCTGCGATATCTCTAGCTCTATGCTCATATGATACTTATTATTGTGATCAGCCTAATGGATAGATAGTCCCAAAATCTTTGCTAATGTACTCATTAAATAAAAAATATATCCCCTCAAATCCATATTTAATCAGCGTGCGATCTCTCTAGCTCTTTGCTGCCTATAAATCAAAGTACATGGCAAAAGACTACGCTTGCTATCACACACATCACCGGATCTGCCTCCAGTTCGTTCTCTTCTTTCTCTACGTACTGGCCTACGCGGAACAAGCATGGCTTCTTCGTCCTTCGC
The DNA here is from genome assembly GCF_018294505.1 of Triticum aestivum. Classification (NCBI taxonomy): domain Eukaryota; kingdom Viridiplantae; phylum Streptophyta; class Magnoliopsida; order Poales; family Poaceae; genus Triticum; species Triticum aestivum. Next base: position 36,104,845 of record NC_057799.1, on the reverse strand, counting down.
CGCTTTAGCGGCTCTAGCCATGAGCTGCCTCCTCATCCTCCTTCCGTGCAGCGTGTCCGGTTGGTCCCACGGCGGCGCGACGTGGTACGTTCCCCCCGAAGGCGCAGGCACCGACGGTACGTAGCTGTACACACATATTTATAGTCATGTATTCCCTCCATCCCAAAATAAGTTTCTTAAACTTAGTATAACTTTGCACTAAAGTTAGTATAAAATTGAGACACTTATTTTGAGATGAAAGGAGTATATGGACGATGCATTGATGCATGCAGACCTCGGTGGTGAGAGTGCATGCATGCATGCTAGGACGCGTATATAGCTGTTTATGTGTACTGACGCGTGCATGGGCGTGCTGCAGGTGGTGCATGCGGGTACCAGCACGACGTGGAGAGGCCGCCGTTCTCCGCCATGATCACGGCGGGCGGCCCCTCAATCTTCAAGAACGGCAAGGGCTGCGGCGCTTGCTACCAGGTTAGATGCACCGGCAATGCCGCTTGCTCTGGGTTTCCGGTGACCGTGGTCGTCACAGACGAGTGCCGTGGCGGGCCGTGCCTGGCCGAGGCGGCCCACTTCGACCTCAGCGGGAAGGCGTTCGGCGCCATGGCAAAGCTCGGCCAGGCCGACAACCTCCGCAAAGCCGGCAGCATTAGAGTCCATTACAACCGGTAAGCTCTGGCTAGCTAGCTAGCGCACACAGCTCTCACGCCCAGTGCTCCGTCCATGTTCCGTCGATCAATTGTTGTCTACTACGCCTTTAAAAAGTTGATACATCCGTATATGAACAAGTCTAAGACAAGCTTTTTTGGATGGAGGTAATATTTGATTCTTCGCTCGCAGGGTTCCGTGCAACTGGCACGGGCTGGACATCGTTTTCAAGGTGGATGCCTGCTCCAACCCAAACTACCTCGCAGTGCTCATAGAGTACGAGGCCGGCGACGGTGACCTGTCGGCGGTCGAGCTTCAGCAGCGCGACATCGGATGGGCGTCGATGCAGGAGTTATCGGGTGCGGTGTGGAAGTACAGCTCCAGGTCCACCCTGCAGGCGCCCATATCGATCCGCCTCACCTCCGGCTCTGGCAAGCAGCTCATCGCCAGCAATGTCATTCCCTCCGGATGGCAGGCCGGAAGGACCTATCGATCCATCGTAAACTACTACTGATCGAGTGATTGATCGGTTTGTCCAATGGAGTACCGATGGGCAGATGTGTGTTTTTGGGTAATCGACATTGATAATTCCATATGGACATAGTTGTTTTCATGATGCTTGAAAAAAATTGAAAATAATGTGAAAAAATTGCTTGCTTGGAATATTTTTGGTAGATGTGACGTATATCCGTCTAATATTCTAACAATATGATGGATATTGCTAAACCCTCAAGATTATTGCCAATAAAGTTGTTCATCAATCTTTTGAGTACTCCCTCAGCGACAATTAATATGGATCAGAAGGAGTAATAAATTTATGCTTGAAAATCATGATGCCTAAAAAACCTCAGTAACTTAATGTAAGATTTGAAAGAATGGTCCAAGGACATATACACTAAAAAATAATGTCAAGTCTATGGGCTACGTCCTTCAATTTATTCATGGATTTTGTTTTCATTGTGGCTGCTTTGATGTAGATTTTGGCCTAAAGTTACTTGGTTTCCCAACATGGTCCTAAATTCTTGAGTTTACGGTTCTCCAAAGTTACTTCACTGCCATAGTGTTTCCTGCCCATGTATCGACCCTAAATTTTGGTATCTGCTTATGGCTTGTTCCATAAGAAGACAATAGGAACTCCCCCCCCCCCCTTCTTAGCTATAAGAGATGATATCAAAGCTGTGGCATCTCTGTTCATTGTATGTGATGTCATGTCTAAGATCTCCCAGTGTGGTATGTAGTGTAATGTCATGCAGCTTCATGCAATGTCAACTAGGCCCATCACTGACAAAACATAGCATTAAATGAAAAAAAGGGTATTGGTATACCATATCATAGTAAACGAGATGCTACTATGAGTCATACAAAATAATTACTTAGGTCATTTTAATTTTCAAACTATGATATTATGCATTATGGATTAACTATGTTACTAAATGTGAGAGGCTGACTTTAGGAATATGCAAACACTAATTACTAGATATAAATATAACATATCTTTTAGCTTCTCTAAATGACGTGGAATGCATGGGAAAATAGTTTCTTATCCACCATTGTGCATTCCCTTCCACATATGGCTTCATTAATATATCTTGAAAACATATAGCTAAAGGATACATACACGTGTCTTTGTTAATATATCTTGAAGGGGCTCGACTACAACCATCGGTAGGGCCTTTGTTACGTTGTACCTGTTATTCAAAAAAAAGACTAATACATATATAACCAAAATATCTAATGGACTTCGTCAATATATCTTGAAGCTACATGACTCCAGTCATTGATCAGCGTTGTATCAGTGTGTGTGCATCTATGTTGTACTCGGTGTTTAAAAAAGAGAGGAAATAACACTTGTGGTGTTTAAACTTGCCACAGATATTCACTTTAGTGCCTGAATTTGAAAAATACGCCGAACTGGTACTAAAACTTGACGCATACGTGCAAATATGGTGCTAAGCTCATTTGTAGATGTAGAATGTGCTGATGTGGCACCGTATTTGGCTGGCGTGGCATTTGTAGTGACAAAACAGGATTTTAGTGAAATACTTATGTCTCTATGACTAGTGGGGCCTGTTCTGTCAGTACACAAGAAAACTGAAACGAAAAATGTTACCCAATAGGGTTCGGACCAGCGAACTGAACAATGTGGTCGAGCTACCCTAGCCACTCCATCGGATAGCGTCATGTGCAAACACTGGCCCCTCATTTATAATGTACTAGTAAATGGCACGTGCTTTGCACGTGTAGCTTTATGAATGTACACCAACATCACCAAGTGAACTTTGCAACTCAACATAAGTAAAATACTCCCTCTATCGCATATTAGTTGTCGCTAAAACGGATGTATCAACAACAACTAATATGGGACGAAGGGAATAAATAGTTACTCGCTCCAATCCGAATTAATTGACGCGACTTCTATGCAATTCTTACTTACATTGTATAGAGGTTGCTTCAGTTAATTCGTATTGGATGGAGTATATTCTTTTTAAGACCGGATAGAGGGTTTCCTGAAGTTGGCCTTTAACATAGCAAACCATCAATGTAGGAACACCCAAGGATTTCTTTTTTTGAGTTTCCTAAAATTCATAGTTTGACACACTTGTCTTCAAACAAAAGAAAAACAGAGGAAAACATATGTGCTCTTTGTGTTTGGTACGTGTACATATATCATCTACTTCAAAGCTCAAGCTTTGTCCTTTTTATCAGATTTTACAGAACATCATAAAAAATATACTCTAATGAGTAACAACATATTTACAAATTGCTACATAAAAGTTTCAGTTTTGATTAGGCTAAACTTCTTCGCAAAACAGATTTCCCTAGACAACTAAAATTCCCCGATTTTCAGAAACATTTCCTTCAAAAACCATTTGCTACTGCACCATTAATCTTTTCTAAATACGACTGAAATTCAAAACCTGCATTTTTAATAGGCTAGATTAGAAATACAAATCATATTTAAAAGTACTATTGTCGATTAAGTACAGTAATACTTACCATGCCCACTAAACATACGAATTTCTTCATCAGGGTCATCATTATATCCAAGCATTTCTCCTGTTTCCCCAATGTTATCTGTTGATTGTCGAATCATCATATACGTCACACAATGTTTTATATGGACAAATATTATAGATAAATGCTAGTTGGTACTGAGATTACCTTGAATGGCAGGAAAAGAATCCTTTGGCAGGTAGATGAGATCTTCATGTTGACGGCTGGTATGATCTTGTAGTTGCACATGAGTATATCCAACTGTATTTTGTACATTACTAATTGCCCCGTCAGATGTATCTTGTGCATGGCTGCAACTTGCGTCTTTTCTTCTTCTTTTATATTCACGACCTCTTTGTAAATATGCTTCTTTTTGTTCAGATGCCAATTAGGAATACCAGCTAGTGCCGTGTCGCCGCTTACATCCACTGTTATTTGTTTGCGCATCAATTACAACTTGGTCTTCTGAAGCAATAGGAGATACAGAAATTCCAGATGGACTGATCTTCAGCCGAGTGCCCTTTTTTGGGTGGCACATGTTTGACTGAACAAGGATGCTTTGGTCAGATGCAGACACATCATAACTATCGACTGTTGTCACTGTTTTTGACATTACAACAAACAAATTTGAAACTACGCCGACGGCTAGGCCGTTGGCCTAAAACTAGGCCGACGGCCGGGCCGTCGGCATAGCCCCGCCCCAGGAGTGCCCAGTTGCTGACACGTGGCAGGGCTATGCCGACGGCCTAGCTGTCGGCCTAGTTTGAAACTACGCCGACGGCTAGGCCGTCGGCATAGCTGCCACGTGTCAGCAACTGGGCACTCGCGCCAGCTCTATGCCGACGGCCTAGCCGTCGGCTTAGTTTGCATTTGATTTTTTTTTCTTTTTTCTGGTTCTTTTCAGATCAATTCAATTCAAATATACAACAGATATATATGATGGAAATGCACATATAGAACACATAGGTATCATTCGACACCGTCACAACAATATATGCATAAGCATCATCACAAAGGACCATCAAAAGTAACCGAAAGGATCATCATCACCACACACAAGTCATCTAAAGGATCATCATCACCACACACAAGTCATCTAAAGGATCATCATCACCACATACAAGTCATCTAAAGAAACATAAGCATAAGCACACAAGTAACCGAAAGGCTTAAGCGCCAGGACGTCGAGCACCGCGGAGGTCGTCACCGCCAAGACCGCCGAAGCCCAGGTCGTCACTGCTAGCGGCAGCGCTACCGCCAAGACCGCCAAGACCTCCGCCTCCGCCTCCGCCTCCGTGGATCGGAGTGGCCGGGCTCCGTGACTCGGGAGTGCTGCGAAGACCACCGCCAACGGTTGATCCACCGGTTCCCTGGATGTTGAAAAGACATATTAACGGGATATATGACTGTGTTGAAAGGCATGATATGCTTTGGGTGAATAGATTGGGGATGAACTAACCGGCAAGGGGGCAACGTTTGGTGCCACAAACTCCTCAAAGGTCAGCAGCCTTGGTTGTGCTGGAGGACCTTGTGCTGGTTGCAATTGAGGACACCTGTCGGCCGCCATTTCCTGAAAAGCGTGCTGCATCTGGCGATCCCTCTGCTCATGGTATGCATAAAGGCTCTCGTGCCACGCCATGGTCTTCTGGCGTGTGTACTCTAGGTAGGCCTATGGTATGACATGATGGAACTCATAAAACTACTAAATGCGGAAAATAAAGTGAGCAATGAAGATAAGAGGGAAAATACTTACAGATTGTCGCTCCTGAAAGAGGGATTGTGACTGTGCACTGGTCATTGGCGTGCTCGTGCACTAGCTCAGGCTCGGGTCGATCCGACGGAGTTGTGTGTAGGAGATAGTAGGAGTGATCACAACATCTAGAACCGCCTCCCAACCGTGCTCCTTGGGCCCCATGCCCACCACCACCCTATCGTCCAGATCCGCCGCAATGGGGTCAGGTGTGTCAGGATGTAACCTCAGATACCCATCGGAGTAGGCCTTCTTCCTCTGTGCGGTCTTCTTGCCGTAGTACTTGGGCCCGCCAGGCTTGGAGTCCTTCCGCGTATGGGCGACCTCCCACGCCTCCATGTGTGAGAGCGGCCGCTTCAGTTTCTCCTCCTGCACCACCAAACAGAGGTTAGTCATAAATAAGAAAGTGACGGTAAATAGAAGAAGAAGAATGTTTAATGGGGTTAGTCATAAATTAAGTGTCTTGTGGATAAAGTGGTTTCGGTTTCCCTGAGCATGTACTCCCTCCTTCCCTCAGTTAGCCTTGTTTTTGATTCTCGTAGCCGCCCAGGCTCCAGCCTCATCACACCAAAGATCCACCAATGCCGCCCAGGACTCGTCTTTTCCATAACACCAATTTGGACACACCTAAATAATGAAAGCATGATGGCATGTCAACACGGAACGGTGAAATGTACCACAAACATCGGAATGAAAAATCTTTTATACTTACCGCCAAGAACTCGGGCCTCTCCAAGGTAATGCCCATCCTCCGCGCTTCTTCCTTGGTCATCTTCACACCAAGAGCGTCGTGATAGTATGTCGAGATGGCCACATAGCGCACCTCGTACTGCATCTGGCGGGCCTTCTTCTTGCATTGGCGCAGCACAATCTGGTCGGCTCTGGCCCTGTGCTCCGGAAGAACTCGATAGAATTTCTACAATCATGCATGAAACAAGAATGGAAGAAGCCATGAGTTAAATCATTCATGAAACTAGAATGGACTTGTGCTTTTGAAGAGAACTCACCCAGAAAGTAGTGATCACGGCATTGGCATGGGTCCCATGGTCCGCGTGGAGGGCCGCTTCCCAGTGGTCCCTGAAGGTGTCCTGGACTAGGGGGTACTCATCACGTCGTCTCCCGATCAGTTGGATTGGGCCGAGGACCCCATGGACGTATACTCATGGGCCAGTTCGGACAGCTGCCGCATACAAGGAAGATTCCAGAAGACTTGGTGATCAAGACAAGGACTCCTCCCCACCGGCGTATTCGGCTAGGACTCTTGTTATCCTAGGCCTCTGGTGCATTATATAAACCGAGGCCAGGCTAGTCGATAGAGATATAAACAATCATAATCATAGGCTAGCTTCTAGGGTTTAGCCTCTACGATCTCGTGGTAGATCAACTCTTGTAATACTCATATCATCAAGATCAATCAAGCAGGAAGTAGGGTATTACCTCCATCAAGAGGGCCCGAACCTGGGTAAACATCGTGTCCCCCGCCTCCGGTTACCATTAGCCTTAGACGCACAGTTCGGGACCCCCTACCCGAGATCCGCCGGTTTTGACACTGACATTGGTGCTTTCATTGAGTTTCGCTGTGTGATCGGCAAAATGATCAATGGCTCAACTGCAGATCAACTGCGATGTCGGCTTCTTCGTCACCGGCTCGACTGGTCACCTTGGCTGGACTGAGGACTGCGCCCTACCTCTGATCGTCATGTTCGGAGGAGGGCCTTCATCAACATCAACTCCGATCTCTATCAAGATCATGGAGGAATCATCCAGGGAGCCCGGGGGCTCAACGTCAACATTGCCCTCGGGCGACCGTGCTGTTTTTCTGGACAGCGAACTTGTATCCGCCGCCACCGCCTCCTCAAGTGTCGTTTTAACGATTGCTTCAGTGCAATTGTGCGGAATTGAGTCTACAACAACCCTGGAAAATTTCGTCGAGTTCCGATGGAGAATCTCTGGCAATCCACGATATACCGGAGCCCTGTCAAATCTGGACGGGAATCTGGACGAGTTTAGGGCGTGGTATCCAGCTTCTAGCTCGGACGTCCTTTGAAAGATCCAACCGTTGATCGGCTGCAGAATTCCTATATCTACCACCCCTCAAACTTTCAGCTCGATCCGACCGTCCAAACTCCGGGAACCTTCCGATTAGTGCACCACTTTTCGGATCTGTTTTCTGCGCGAGAACGAATCCGACCCGAACTCATCTTTTTTATGAACGGGATTTCGGACATCTTTTTTGAAGGAAGTTTTGTATGGGGTATTGTGTTTTGTTGCCAAACACATCCCGCTAATTTTGAAGTCTTTTCGAATATGATCTTCACCATCGCGCTGGTGTCAAACCAGCCCGACAACGTTGCTCTATGGTTGCCGACCTGCGCTAGACACGTTTTCACTTTATTGAGCCGAGCTCAACTTCTTCGGATCATCATCTCGACAAGCCGAACAAGAGTTCGGCATCGCGAAGGATAAATCATCACCAACATCGCCGCCCCACGGATTACACGGAGCGGGCACACCGGCATCGCCGCACGGTCACTTCATCAAGCCGGCAGCGACCACGTCACGACCGGCATCGGCAGGGCCGCACTGTTGCTTCTTCAAGCTGATGTCCATCACGCCGACCTACTTCGACTCATCGGCTGACATCGAGGCTTCGACATCTCGGCTGGACCGGGAGCTTCGCCATCTCTTCATCAACCTACTCCGGAGACTTCAGCGTCACTAGCCGACCAGCTTCGTCACGTTAGCTGGACCGAGGGCTTTGCCTCGGCAAGCCAACCTTTGCCAGCATCGCCATGCCGTCGCTTTATCGCCCATCAGGCAATGGGTGTGCGGATCGAGTCCCAATTTTGGGGGTCACCTTTCTTCGGATTGCTACAAAATAAACCAGGTGCTATTAATCCTAGTAATTTTTGCTTGTTTGGGTTTATTTTTCCCAAGAAATTATTATTCTGGTTTGTTCCATCATCTGTACATAGGTCTATCGAATGATGGCCGCACTAACGACGGTCGCATGGTGGTTCGGTCAGGTTCCATACATAGTCCGGCGCACGCCGCATCCGGAACTCGGACTGACCTGTGAATTCAGGCTTTGCCACGCCTTTACCGCATCACGCCAACGCCCTGCATAGACATTCACTTCGGCGCGCAGGCCATATTTTCTTTTATTACTCACTTTGCATAAATTATTTATTATGCAACATTTTTTTAATTATTATTATTACTATTATCTCCGGTTTGCACTATTTTTTGTGCACAGGAAAATGATCCGGGTCGGGCAGTATCATCAACTCGGTGTACTGACATACAACGTCACCTCTGCTGGACGGGGGGCTTCGTCAACACTTCATTACCCCACGCCGGGGACTTCGGCGTCACTCTGCCGGCCTGCATTGGCCGTGCTATGTCACCACTTCGGAGTGCCGAGCTCTTCGCTCCGCCACCTCGGGACCGGCTTGGGGGATGGAACCTTGTCCCGCATCAAGCTCGGACCGCGTCATCAATGCCGAACACATTAACCAGCTAAGTTGCCTTCATGCTCAAAGTTTTAAATTTTTAACTTGTGTTCGGTTCGACCTAGCATTATACCTTTTTGGCAAAAAGTTGTTTGTGAAAAAAATTCCTTGTCATAACCTTGTTTGTGACACACAAATTCAAATACCCAGTTCACTTGGGGGCTTCCTTCATGAAGCCTTTCCTCTTGCATATGATTATACTTGTACGGCTTCGTTCCTTGTTCGTGTATTACGCCGCAATATGCACAATATTGACTTAAGCGATTTGCAAGCTGGGTTGCCTCGCTCCTGTGTTTGCCCCTACATTCCCAATTGTTCGGCTAGGGAGTAAAGGGAGCACCTCTGCGATTGTCACGATCGGGTCATCCGAGCTCGGACCTCAGACTGGGTGAAGCCGAAAGCTAGCGCTCTTATTGTTTTCAATTATGGTCGGCACACAACGGAACTCATGAGTACAAAAAATCTATTGCACAAGTCTCATAGTAACAATGAGCAACCGAAGAAAGGTATCGGTGGGGGTACTATTTTCTTCGAAGATGCTTCTTACACTTCGTCAGTAATATAGCATAAGTTCCCTGAGCGCGCTTTGTCTGTTACAGCCTTATGGCCTGATTGCCTGGTTATCGGAAACACCGTCGATATTTTCGACAGGTGGAGTACATAACACTTTTCGGTCCTTGACCGAAGAGGGAGAAGCCGACGGTCGGTTAAGATGCGTTTAAAGTTCGGGTGAACAAAGATATGATATTAGTACTTCGGTACATACAATCATTATACATAAAATTCTTTTACCCAAGTCACTTGGGGGCTCTTAAATGAGCCGTTTTATAATAAGTGTTCTTCTTCTTAGTCGTTGCAAAGTTTTTATTATTATTATTTATCACTCCTTTCTCGACGCAAGTGTGTGGTCAATAGCCGGATAGCCTTGCTTCTCTCTAAAGCCGCTCGAACTTAGTTTGCGAAACTAGCCTCGGAGAAGCACTCCGCCTTCGGGATAAGGAGGTTGAAGCCGTAGGCTGACCCGCTTGAAGTCTTGAGATAGAATGTGTCATTGTAAAGCACGACAACAACACAATTTATTTTTCTAAGACCAATTTTCGATTTGGCACCGAACACTTGATCTAGTTCGGGCGTCCAGTTTTTACTGAATCCAAGCCTATGGCACTTTTAAGCTATTTGTGTGTTTCCAGCATTAGTCTCCTAGTGCGGCGCCGGACACATTTAGGGATTCGGCAAAAACATTCTCGGACATTGATGTATATGCATCAGTTTCGAATTGCGTCTTGGGTCAATAGTTGGGTTGCCCGGCTCCTATGCTTGCCTCCTACGTTCCGCTTTGTTTGGCTAGGCGCGCAATGGGAGAACCACTGCGATTGTGCTTCCAGCTAGCATGGTTAAGCGCCTCAGTGGAGAAAGCCGAAAACTGACTGTCACAATAAGCGTAAACTGGTCAGCGATCCGATGACTGTGTTAAATGACGGGCCGTTCATAATATTGGCCGAAGTGTTTACGGCTTGACCTGGACTATCGCCGAACACTAACCGGAGGCTAGTAACTGGCCTTCCAACTTTAAGCTCCTATGACTAAGTGAAAGTTATAAAGCCCGCATATCTGATTGCCTCATTTCTGCTAACACAACCGCCTCCGGGCACCGAGACGTCGGCTAAGGGTTGTTTTGTTAGTGCGGAAACACCCTGCGTAGTATCTACCAAGGGGTAGAAGCCGACGATGGGCCACTTTCAACTGATAAACGGTCGCAATGGAGTCAAAATAATGATGTAAAGTACTTGGACACATAGAATCATTACACATAATCTGTGATTTTACTCTGGATATCTATCCTTAATTCGGCCACCCGTGCCCACATTAAGGCTCGGGGGCTACTGGGCTTCGTGCTCATTATTTATAAATATTAAAGGGGCACATCGATCCCCTGATTTGGTGTTGCCACCCGACCAGTGTCTCGAGGGCTACTGCATTTCTTATTCAATGCAGAGAATTCAAAGTGCTCAGTGTTCGGCTTGACCGAACTTTGCGCATACGCGTCTTTGGACAATAATAGGTACCATATGGACCTATCCGGCATCAAGCTAGTATATTGCGGCGACTTCTCACGACCCTCTCTCAGGGGCCTGTTCGCCGATCACTATTATCTCTAATATATTACACTGCGCTTTTATTCCTATGTATGCTGCCGAGCTAGGAGTTGATCCTCATGCCGATTTCACGACCTGAGTCTCACAAGCTACTAGGATCAGCGGTTTCATATTTTCCTTCAGGTGCATCTCGGATTTTAGACCGACACATACCTTGAGGGCTACTGGATATACATATACTGGCTATATATCTCGGCAGAGAATAAATTGCACCAATCAAAAATATTCACAAAAAATCAGCCCGCTGTCGGGTGGTGCACCACCTCAGAAGCAGTCCGGCATAAAGCTCGGGCGCCAGTGGCTGGCTCCATAGAGGGCATTTCCGGCATTGAGCTCGGCTAAACTCCTTCAACTTTTTAGAACCAAGGTGATCTATGACACCTTGGATACAGTCCGGCGTTGGAGCTCGGACATAGTCCGGCGTTGGATCTCGGACATAGTCCGACATTGGAGCTCGGATACATCCCGGCGTTGGAGCTCGGACATAGTCCAGCGTTGGAGCTCGGATACAGCCCGGCGTTGGTACCCGACTGCAAAAGATATCTCGAATACAGTCCGGCATTGGGGCTTGGACGCAAGAGGACACTGTCGCCCGAGAACAACTTCAAACCTGAGGTGTGGCATAAAAATAACAAGGCATTGATAAAGGCCGAAAACTTAAAGGGGCTCCTCGGATACCCGACGTGTAAACTCATCGGATGCACTTCGGCGATCCTCAAGATCGAAGATGAGAAGATTTGTTGAACCAGTTTTCAAGACCGACAACCGAAGATGGAAAACAGTTCGGAAGAATCGAGGAGCGTCCCCAACTTGAAGACTGGTTCAGGGGGCTATTGACGGTGTCCTGGACTAGGGGGTACTCATCACGTCGTATCCCGATCAGTTGGATTGGGCCGAGGACCCCCATGGCCGTATACTCATGGGCCAGTCCGGACAGCTGCCGCATACAAGGAAGATTCCACAAGACTTGGTGATCAAGACAAGGACTCCTCCCCACCGGCGTATTCGGCTAGGACTCTTGTTATCCTAGGCCTCTGGTGCATTATATAAACCGAGGCCAGGCTAGTCGATAGAGATATAAACAATCATAATCATAGGCTAGCTTCTAGGGTTTAGCCTCTACGATCTCGTGGTAGATCAACTCTTGTAATACTCATATCATCAAGATCAATCAAGCAGGAAGTAGGGTATTACCTCCATCAAGAGGGCCCGAACCTGGGTAAACATCGTGTCCCCCGCCTCCTGTTACCATTAGCCTTAGACGCACAGTACGGGACCCCCTACCCGAGATCCGCCGGTTTTGACACCGACAGTCCCAGCTCGTGGCCAAAACCCGATGGTCCGGGTGCCTGACTGGATCCGGGCAGTACAACCCCGACCAGTGTAACTTCAGCAAGACGGTGATGAGGCCGTTGGGAATACGGACCCCTTTAGAATATATCCAGTTGCTGCAAAAGAATGAACAATTAGCATGTGACAGGCAAAATAAATAACAACTGGAATGAACATGTGACAAGCAAAATAATGAAATTATTATAAAGTGCCACTTACTCTTTCCCCGTGGGCTCAATGAGCCACTTCTGCTCCTCAGTAGCAGGAATCTGCTTTGGTAGCTTTGCGTTACCACGCAGCTACCCCTTGTTGCCAACCCCCTCCCCGCCACCACCATCGTCCCCGCCACCACAATCATCCCCGCCACCACCCTCCTCCTCGCCTGCCCCCCTCCCCAACCTCCTCCTCCTCCTCCTCGCCCTCCTCCTCCTCGCCAGCCTCCTCCTCCACCACCTCCTCCTCGTCGTCGTCCTCCTCCTCCTCCTCCTCGTCATCATCCTCCTCCTCGCCAGAGGGTACCTCACTAGAGGAGGGCCTCGAAGACAACACCCCTAAGTCGGTGAGGGTGCGCTCTTTCTGGCCGTGACCCCCTGTAGTGGCTCTCCCCCCACCACCTTGCCCTCTAGGGGCTCTCCCCCCGCCCCCTCCTCCTCTAGGAGCACCTCTCCCTCGACCTCCCTGTGAGGAGTCATCGTCAAGTAGCCGGGGGGGGGGATTACGTGCTCGACCACTCCGACTAGGCAGGCCGACGACCTTGCATAGGAAACCCACGCTGTCGGCCTTCCCCTTGCCCATGTTCCACGAACCTGCATTGCAAAAAGAATAAGCAATTAGTAAATTAATTAAATGAAGGAAAAGGCATAATAAATAAGGAATAATAAACACATTAATAAAAATTCATATGCGAAAAAAGAGACTTGAAACGTACATCTGCTAGAACCCATACGAATCATCACTGTTGTAACCTCTTTCTCGGTCGGTCTCATCATCACTATCAATCATATCATCTTCGTTGTCTGATGGAGGTGGAGGCTCTTTCTCGTCGTCAGCGTCTTCGTTTAACTTTTCTAGCATAAGTATGTCATTTTTCATTGACAATGGTCTCACCATCATTCCGTGAATCGTCGTCGTTTGGATCCACATCATCATCACCCAATGGTCTAGCGTCATTGTTTCTAACCACATCATCATCATCAGGTTGCTCTTGATAGAATACTCCCTCGTATGTCATGGGGTTAATGTTGTAGTAATCGTCTTCATTCGGGTCCGGTAGCTTACCATGTGGCGACACCTTGAACACAACTTCCCAACCCTTTAGGTAGTCTTTCTGGCATGGGTAAGGCAGAGAATATACTTGTGTAGCTTGGGTTGCCGCAATGAAGAGATCGGCTCCGGCATAGATGGTTGATGGTTTAACTTCGACCAAACCAATGGAAGGCGTATGTTTTACCCCCTCCTGCGGATCGAACCAACGACATTTGAACACAGGCAGACTTAGGGTCTCACGCCCCTTGAGGAATTTAATCTCGTATATATTTTGTACCCTTCCGTAGTAGTCTACTGAATTTTGACCGGGGGTGTACACTCCGGTATTTATAGTTTTGGGATCGGGCCGGCTGTTCTGGTGCTCCTCTGTATGGAAGCGATACCCATTCACATCATACTTTTTACATGTCATGACGGCAGGGTCAAAACCCATGGAAACCCACCTCAATTCGTCATCCATAGATATGTTCGGATCTTTTCCCTACAAGTATAATTGAAATTGCTGCGTGCATTAGTTTGGTTAACTAATAAATGTTGAATTAGGTATTTAATAGGGGACTGTGGAAAATTACTTTCTCCATGAACCAAGCAACAAAATTTTTACGTCCAGGGTTTCCATGACGGAGAAGAGTAAGTGCCTCCGTCTCAGTAGGAGGATTCATTCCCGTCCATTCCTCTTGAACGAAATCACTAAAAAAAGAAAAGCGGTGTTAGACCGGGACTAAGTGAACATAGAACATGATGATGGGGAAGACATAAAGGAATGGTGTAGTGGTATTACCTCATCCACACGTCCTCAACTTCCTTGATGTTGTGCAAGATATAGAACATGAGGTCCTCCCACTCTTGTCGTGGCATGTTATAAGATTTCGAGGCCCCAGCCCTCCCACCTTGCGTGTTGAATAGATGGAGTCTGGGTTGATACTTGGGCTCTTCTATAATGTATCGAGGCACATTGTTATGCAGATGGGCAACGTGGTCTGGATAGTATGATGTCCTGAGGTCCGACACCTCCTCTAGGATAACTGCCTCAGCTATGGAAGCTTCAATCTTAGCTTTGTTTCCACATTTCTGTTGGAGATGCTTGTTTTGTCTCTCAGGGCCGTACTGCCAGCGATTCTGCACAGGCCCCCCAACAATACCTCGTTCGCGAGGTGCAGAATGAGATGTGTCATCGGAGTAAAGAAGCCTGGCGGAAAGATCTTCTCTAGCTTGACTATCAACTCCGGTGCCTTCTTATGCAATTTTTCAATCACGTCTTTACTTACTTCTTTAGCAAAGAGCGTGCAGAAGAAATGGCTTAGCTCGGCAAGCACTCGCCAGACATGCTCGGGGACATAGCCTCGATGTTGGGGATCGTAGCAGAAATTTAAAATTTTCTACGCATCACCAAGATCAATCTATGGAGTCATCTAGCAATGAGAGAGAGGAGTGCATCTACATACCCTTGTAGATCGCGAGCGGAAGCGTTCAAGTGAACGGGGTTGATGGAGTCGTACTCGTCGTGATCCAAATCACCGATGACCGAGCGCCGAACGGACGGCACCTCCGCGTTCAACACACGTACGGAGCAGCGATGTCTCCTCCTTCTTGATCCAGCAAGGGGGAAGGAGAGGTTGATGGAGATCCAGCAGCACGACGGCGTGGTGGTGGAAGTAGCGGGGATCCCGGTAGGGCTTCGCCAAGCGCAAGCGGGAGGGAGAGGTGTCACGGGAGGGAGAGGGAGGCGCCAGGGGCTAGGGTAGTGCTGTCATCCCTCCCCCCACTATATATAGGGTCCCTAGGGGGGGCCGGCCCTGGGAGATCCCATCTCCAGGGGGGCGGCGGCCAAGGGGGTGGCTTGCCCCCCAAGCCAAGTGGGGCGCCCCCCCACCCCCAGGGTTTCCAACCCTAGGCGCAGGGGAGGCCCAAGGGGGGCGCACCAGCCCACCAATGGCTGGTTCCCCTCCCCACTTCAGCCCATGGGGCCCTCCGGGATAGGTGGCCCCACCCGGTGGACCCCCGGGACCCTTCCGGTGGTCCCGGTACAATACCGATAACCCCCGAAACTTTCCCGGTGGCCGAAACTGGACTTCCTATATATAATTCTTCACCTCCGGACCATTCCGGAACTCCTCGTGACGTCCGGGATCTCATCCAGGACTCCGAACAAATTTCGGGTTTCCGCATACTAATATCTCTACAACCCTAGCGTCACCGAACCTTAAGTGTGTAGACCCTACGGGTTCGGGAGACATGGAGACATGACCGAGACGACTCTCCGGTCAATAACCAACAGCGGGATCTGGATACCCATGTTGGCTCCCACATGTTCCACGATGATCTCATCGGATGAACCACGACGTCGAGGATTCAATCAATCCCGTATACAATTCCCTTTGTCAATCGGTACGTTACTTGCCCGAGATTCGATCGTCGGTATCCCAATACCTTGTTCAATCTCGTTACCGGCAAGTCTCTTTACTCGTACCGCAATGCATGATCCCGTGACTAACGCCTTAGTCACATAGAGCTCATTATGATGATGCATTACCGAGTGGGCCCAGAGATACCTCTCCGTCACACGGAGTGACAAATCCCAGTCTCGATCCGTGCCAACCCAACAGACACTTTCGGAGATACCCGTAGTGCACCTTTATAGCCACCCAGTTACGTTGTGACGTTTGGCACACCCAAAGCACTCCTACGGTATCTGGGAGTTGCACAATCTCATGGTCTAAGGAAATGATACTTGACAATTGGAAAAGCTCTAGCAAACGAACTACACG
The DNA here is from genome assembly GCF_018294505.1 of Triticum aestivum. Classification (NCBI taxonomy): domain Eukaryota; kingdom Viridiplantae; phylum Streptophyta; class Magnoliopsida; order Poales; family Poaceae; genus Triticum; species Triticum aestivum. The sequence goes on along the minus strand of NC_057799.1, from coordinate 36,088,422 downwards.
ATCTTTGTGCTATGCTTAGGATTGGGTCTTGTCCATCACATCATTCTCCTAATGATGTGATCCCGTTATCAATGACATCCAATGTCCATAGTCAGGAAACCATGACTATCTGTTGATCAACGAGCTAGTCAACTAGAGGCTTACTAGGGACACGTTGTGGTCTATGTATTCACACATGTATTACGATTTCCGGATAACACAATTATAGCATGAACAATAGACGATTATCATGAACAAGGAAATATAATAATAACCATTTTATTATTGCCTCTAGGGCATATTTCCAACAGTCTCCCACTTGCACTAGAGTCAATAATCTAGTTACATTGTGATGAATCGAACACCCATAGAGTTCTGGTGTTGATCATGTTTTGCTCTAGGGAGAGGTTTAGTCAACGGATCTGCTACATTCAGGTCCGTATGTACTTTACAAATATCTATGTCTCCATTTTGAACATTTTCACGAATGGAGTTGAAGCGACGCTTGATATGCCTGGTCTTCCTGTGAAACCTGGGCTCCTTGGCAAGGGCAATAGCTCCAGTGTTGTCACATAAGAGAGTCATCGGGCCCGATGCATTGGGAATCACCCCTAGGTCGGTAATGAACTCCTTTATCCAGATTGCTTCCTGTGCTGCCTCTGAGGCCGCCATGTACTCCGCTTCACATGTAGATCCCGCCACGACGTTTTGCTTGCAACTGCACCAGCTTACTGCCCCTCCATTCAAAATATAGACGTATCCGGTTTGTGACTTAGAGTCATCCAGATCTGTGTCGAAGCTAGCGTCGACGTAACCCTTTACGACGAGCTCTTCGTCACCTCCATATACGAGAAACATATCCTTAGTCCTTTTCAGGTACTTCAGGATATTCTTGACCGCTGTCCAGTGTTCCATGCCGGGATTACTTTGGTACCTTCCTACCAAACTTACGGCAAGGTTTACATCAGGTCTGGTACACAGCATGGCATACATAATAGACCCTATGGCCGAGGCATAGGGGATGACACTCATCTTTTCTCTATCTTCTGCCGTGGTCGGGCATTGAGCCGTGCTCAATTGCACACCTTGCAATACAGGCAAGAACCCCTTCTTGGACTGATCCATATTGAACTTCTTCAATATCTTGTCAAGGTACGTACTCTGTGAAAGACCAATGAGGCGTCTTGATCTATCTCTATAGATCTTGATGCCTAATATATAAGCAGCTTCTCCAAGGTCCTTCATTGAAAAACACTTATTCAAGTAGGCCTTTATACTTTCCAAGAATTCTATATCATTTCCCATCAATAGTATGTCATCCACATATAATATGAGGAATGCTACAGAGCTCCCACTCACTTTCTTGTAAACACAGGCTTCTCCATAAGTCTGTGTAAACCCAAACGCTTTGATGATCTCATAAAATCGAATGTTCCAACTCCGAGATGCTTGCACCAGCCCATAGATGGAGCGCCGGAGCTTGCATACCTTGTTAGCATTCTTAGGATCGACAAAACCTTCCGGCTGCATCATATACAATTCTTCCTTAAGAAAGCCGTTAAGGAATGCCGTTTTGACGTCCATTTGCCATATCTCATAATCATAGAATGTGGCAATTGCTAACATGATTCAGACGGACTTCAGCTTCGCTACGGGTGAGAAAGTCTCATCGTAGTCAACCCCTTGAACTTGTCGATAACCCTTAGCGACAAGTCGAGCCTTATAGATGGTCACATTACCATCCGCGTCTGTCTTCTTCTTAAAGATCCATTTGTTTTCTGTCGCTCGCCGATCATCGGGCAAGTCAGTCAAAGTCCATACTTCGTTTTCATACATGGATCCTATCTCGGATTTCATGGCTTCTAGCCATTTGTCGGAATCTGGGCCCGCCATTGCTTCTTCATAGTTCGAAGGTTCACCGTTGTCTAACAACATGATTTCCAGGACAGGGTTGCCGTACCACTCTGGTGCGGAACGTGTCCTTGTGGACCTACGAAGTTCAGCAATAACTTGATCCGAAGCTTCATGATCATCATCATTAACTTCCTCCCCAGTCGGTGTAGGCACCACAGGAACATCTTCCCGCGCCGCGCTACTTCCCGGTTCGGAAGGGGTGACTATCACCTCATCAAGTTCCACTTTCCTCCTACTTATTTCTTTCGAGAGAAACTCTTTCTCCAGAAAGGACCCGTTCTTGGCAACAAAGATCTTGCCTTTGGATCTGAGGTAGAAGGTATACCCAATGGTTTCCTTGGGGTATCCTATGAAGACGCATTTCTCTGACTTGGGTTCGAGCTTTTCAGGTTGAAGTTTCTTGACATAAGCATCGCATCCCCAAACTTTTAGAAACGACAGCTTAGGTTTCTTCCCAAACCATAATTCATACGGTGTCGTCTCAACGGATTTCGATGGAGCCCTATTTAAAGTGAATGCGGCAGTCTCTAAAGCATAGCCCCAAAATGAGAGCGGTAGATCGGTAAGAGACATCATAGATCGCACCATATCCAATAGAGTGCAATTACGACGTTCGGACACACCATTTCGCTGAGGTGTTCCAGGCGGCGTGAGTTGTGAAACTATTCCACATTTCCTTAAGTGTGTGCCAAATTTGTGACTCAAATATTCCCCTCCACGATCTGATCGTAAGAACTTTATTTTCCTGTCACGTTGATTCTCAACCTCACTCTGAAATTCCTTGAACTTTTCAAAGGTCTCAGACTTGTGTTTCATTAGGTAGACATACCCATATCTACTTAAGTCATCAGTGAGACTGAGAACATAACGATAGCCACCGCGAGCCTCAACACTCATTGGACCGCACACATCGGTATGTATGATTTCTAATAAGTTGGTTGCTCGCTCCATTGTTCCGGAGAACGGAGTCTTGGTCATCTTACCCAGGAGGCATGGTTCTCACGTGTCAAATGATTCGTAATCAAGAGACTCCAAAAGTCCATCTGCATGGTCTTCATGCGCTTGACACCAATGTGACCAAGGTGGCAGTGCCACAAGTATGTGGGACTATCGTTATCAACTTTACATCTTTTGGTATTCACACTATGAATATGCGTAACATCACGTTTGAGATTCATTAAGAATAAACCATTGACCAGCGGGGCATGACCATAAAACATATCTCTCATATAAATAGAACAACCATTATTCTCGGATTTAAATGAGTAGCCATCTCGCATTAAATGAGACCCTGATACAATGTTCATGCTCAAAGCTGGCACTAAATAACAATTATTGAGGTTTAAAACTAATCCCGTAGGTAAATGTAGAGGTAGCATGCCGACGGCGATCACATCGACCTTGGAACCATTCCCGACGCGCATCGTCACCTCGTCCTTCGCCAGTCTCCGTTTATTCCGCAGCTCCTGTTTTGAGTTACAAATATGAGCAACCGCACCGGTATCAAATACCCAGGAGCTACTACGGGTACTGGTAAGGTACACATCAATTACAAGTATATCACATATACCTTTGGTGTTGCTGGCCTTCTTGTCGGCTAAGTATTTGGGGCTGTTCCGCTTCCAGTGACCACTTCCCTTGCAATAAAAGCACTCAGTCTCAGGCTTGGGTCCATTCCTTAGCTTCTTCCCGGCAACTGGCTTACCGGGCGCGGCAACTCCCTTGCCGTCCTTCTTGAAGTTCTTCTTACCCTTGCCTTTCTTGAACTTAGTGGTTTTATTCACCATCAACACTTGATGTTCCTTTTTGATCTCTACCTCCGCTGTTTTCAGCACTGAATATACCTCAAGGATGGTCTTTTCCATCCCCTGCATATTGAAGTTCATCACAAAGCTCTTGTAGCTTGGTGGAAGCGACTGAAGGATTCTGTCAATGACCGCGTCATCCGGGAGATTAACTCCCAGCTGAGTCAAGCGGTTGTGCAACCCAGACATTTTGAGTTTGTGCTCACTGATAGAACTGTTTTCCTCCATCTTACAACTGAAGAACTTGTCGGAGACTTCATATCTCTCGACCCGGGCATGAGCTTGGAAAACCATTTTCAGCTCTTCGAACATCTCACATGCTCCGTGTTGCTCAAAACGCTTTTGGAGCCACGGTTCTAAGCTGTAAAGCATGCCGCACTGAACGAGGGAGTAATCATCAGCACATGATTGCCAAGCGTTCATAACGTCTTGGTTCTCTGGGATGGGTGCATCACCCAGCGGTGCTTCTAGGACATAATCTTTGTTGGCAGCTATGAGGATGATCCTCAGGTTCCGGACCCAGTCCGTATAGTTGCTGCCATCATCTTTCAGCTTGGTTTTCTCTAGGAACACGTTGAAGTTGAGGGCAACGTGGGCCATTTGATCTACAAGACATATTGTAAAGATTCTAGACTAAGTTCATGATAATTAAGTTCATCTAATCAAATTATTCAATGAACTCCCACTCAGATAGACATCCCTCTAGTCATCTAAGTGAAACATGATCCGAGTCAAGTAGGCCGTGTCCGATCATCACGTGAGACGGACTAGTCAATATTGGTGAACATCTTCATGTTGATCGTATCTTCTATACGACTCATGCTCGACCTTTCGGTCTTCCGTGTTCCGAGGCCATGTCTGTACATGCTAGGCTCGTCAAGTCAACCTAAGTGTATTGCGTGTGTTCCGAGGCCATGTCTGTACATGCTAGGCTCGTCAACACCCGTTGTATGCGAACGTTAGAATCTATCACACCCGATCATCACGTGGTGCTTCGAAACAACGAACCTTCGCAATGGTGCACAGTTAGGGGGAACACTTTCTTGAAATTATTGCGAGGGATCATCTTATTTAAGCTACCGTCGTTCTAAGCAAATAAGATGTAAAACATGATAAACATCACATGCAATCAAATAGTGACATGATATGGCCAATATCATTTTGCTCCTTTTGATCTCCATCTTCGGGGCGCCATGATCATCTTTGTCACCGGCATGACACCATGATCTCCATCACCATGATCTCCATCATCATGATCTCCATCATCGTGTCTTCTTGAAGTTGTCACGCCAACGATTACTTCTACTTCTATGGCTAACGTGTTTAGCAATAAAGTAAAGTAATTTACATGGCGTTATTCAATGACACGCAGGTCATACAAAAAATAAAGACAACTCCTATGGCTCCTGCCGGTTATCATACTCATCGACATGCAAGTCGTGATTCCTATTACAAGAACATGATCAATCTCATACATCACATATATCATTCATCACATCTTCTGGCCATATCACATCACAAAGCATATGCTGCAAAAACAATTTAGACGTCCTCTAATTGTTGTTGCATGTTTTTACGTGGCTTCTATAGGTTTCTAGCAAGAACGTTTCTTACCTACATAAAACCACAACGTGATATGCCAATTTCTATTTACCCTTCATAAGGACCCTTTTCATCGAATCCATTCCGACTAAAGTGGGAGAGACAGACACCCGCTAGCCACCTTATGCAACTAGTGCATGTCAGTCGGTGGAACCTGTCTCACGTAAGCGTACGTGTAAGGTCGGTCCGGGCCGATTCATCCCACGATGCCGCCGAAACAAGATAAGACTAGTAGTGGCAAGAAAATTGAAAACATGTACGCCCACAACAAGTTTGTGTTCTACTCGTGCATAGAAACTACGCATAGACCTAGCTCATGATGCCACTGTTGGGGATCGTAGCAGAAATTTAAAATTTTCTACGCATCACCAAGATCAATCTATGGAGTCATCTAGCAACGAGAGAGAGGAGTGCATCTACATACCCTTGTAGATCGCGAGCGGAAGCGTTCAAGTGAACGGGGTTGATGGAGTCGTACTCGTCGTGATCCAAATCACCGATGACCGAGCGCCGAACGGACGACACCTCTGCGTTCAACACACGTACGGAGCAGCAACGTCTCCTCCTTCTTGATCCAGCAAGGGGGAAGGAGAGGTTGATGGAGATCCAGCAGCACGACGGCGTGGTGGTGGAAGTAGCGGGGATCCCGGCAAGGCTTCGCCAAGCGCAAGCGGGAGGGAGAGGTGTCACGGGAGGGAGAGGGAGGCGCCAGGGGCTAGGGTACTGCTGCCCTCCCTCCCCCCACTATATATAGGGTCCCTGGGGGGGGGGGGCGCCGGCCCTGGGAGATCCCATCTCCAGGGGGGCGGCGGCCAAGGGGGTGGCTCGCCCCCCAAGCCAAGTGGGGCGTCCCCCACCCCCAGGGTTTCCAACCCTAGGCGTAGGGGAGGCCCAAGGGGGGCACACCAGCCCACCACTGGCTGGTTGCCCTCCCCACTTCAGCCCATGGGGCCCTCCGGGATAGGTGGCCCCACCCGGTGGACCCCCGGGTCCCTTCCGGTGGTCCCGGTACAATACCGATAACCCATAAAACTTTCCTGATGGCCGAAACTGGACTTCCTATATATAATTCTTCACCTCCGGACCATTCCGGAACTCCTCGTGACGTCCGGGATCTCATCCGGGACTCCGAAAAACTTTCGGGTTTCCACATACTAATATCTCTACAACCCTAGCGTCACCGAACCTTAAGTGTGTAGACCCTACGGGTTCGGGAGACATGCAGACATGACCGAGACGACTCTCCGGTCAATAACCAACAACGGGATCTGGATACCCATGTTGGCTCCCACATGTTCCACGATGATCTCATCGGATGAACCACGATGTCAAGGATTCAATCAATCCCGTATACAATTCCCTTTGCCAATCGGTGCGTTACTTGCCCGAGATTCGATCATCGGTATCCCAATACCTCGTTCAATCTCGTTACCGGCAAGTCACTTTACTCGTACCGTAATGCATGATCCCGTGACCAAATACTTGGTCACATTGAGCTCATTATGATGATGCATTACCGAGTGGGCCCAGAGATACCTCTCCGTCAAACGGAGTGACAAATCCCAGTCTCGATTCGTGCCATCCCAACAGACACTTTCGGAGATACCCGTAGTGCACCTTTATAGCCACCCAGTTACGTTGTGACGTTTGGCACACCCAAAGCACTCCTACGGTATCCGGGAGTTGCACAATCTCATGGTCTAAGGAAATGATACTTGACAATTGGAAAAGCTCTAGCAAACGAACTACACGATCTTTGTGCTATGCTTAGGATTGGGTCTTGTCCATCACATCATTCTCCTAATGATGTGATCCCTTTATCAATGACATCCAATGTCCATAGTCAGGAAACCATGACTATCTGTTGATCAACGAGCTAGTCAACTAGAGGCTTACTAGGGACACGTTGTGGTCTATGTATTCACACATGTATTACGATTTCCGGATAACACAATTATAGCATGAACAATAGACGATTATCATGAACAAGGAAATATAATAATAACCATTTTATTATTGCCTCTAGGGCATATTTCCAACACCGGAACCATCACCGGCATTATCCGCTCAATCCATACATGGTAGTCATAACTCTTCAGGCCGGTCACTTTGCCTGTTGAAAGATTGACTCCCTTACTTATATTCGATGCATAACCATCGGTGAACTTCAAAATGTGTTTCAGCCAGATAAGTACTTACTTTTTTCTGGCGATTTAAGGACAAAGTCGGCATCTGGCTTGAACCCGTTTTTTCGACCGCCTGTGGGAGGCTTCATGTTTAGACGTGGTCTATCACAAATTCTCTGTTGAGCGGCTCTAGCTTTAACGTTATCCTTTGTCTTATCAGGAATATTGAGGATCGTGTGGAAAAGGGACTCTGCCACATTCTTTTCGGTGTGCATCACATCGATGTTGTAAGGAAGTTTGAGGTCCTTGAAATAGGGAAGCTGCGAGAAGGGGGTAATGTGAGTCCAGTTGTGCGTCTCACCATATCCCTCGAAGCCTTTGGCTTTGGCTTTGCCTTTGCCTTTGACTTTAGGCTTGAGAGCTTTTAGCTGAGCAAGAACATCTGCCCCCGAAAATGTTGGAATCTCGGTTACTTCATGAACAACCCGGCCTTTCGTGAAGTTCTTCTTGTCTTCCCTGTCTGGATGGTCTGGAGGGAGGAACTGTCGATGCAGGTCAAAGGCTACATACTTGCCACCCTTACTCAGCCAAATCATTCACAGAGCCTGCATGCACACTGGGCATGTCATCTTCCCACTTGTACACCATCCGCAGAATAGAGCATAGCCGGGAAAGTCATGCATGCAATAGTGCAACCAAACTTTCATCAAGAAATTTCTCTGCAGATCCCGGTCGTATGTCAACCTCGGAAAGTACCAAGAATGGTGCAAAGCATCCACCAGCGGCTGCATAAACACACCCAATTGCTTCCCTGGGTATTCAGGCCCCGGAATGATGAGCGACAAGAACATGGTCTTGCATTGCATTAGGGCACCGGGAGGAAGATTGAGCGGAATTACAAACACGGGCCAGCAGCTGTATGGATTGGACGACATACCATATGGATTCAACCCATCACCTGAATGGCTATTCTGACATTCCCAGCCTCGGCTGCTTCCTCGGGGTATTCTTCATCGAACGACTTCCATGCTTCGCCTTCTGATGGATGTACGATTCTTTTGGATTGTACCTTATACCTTCCTTGTGCCACTTCATCATTTTGGCAGACTCCTTCATGATGAAAAGGCGCTGCAGTCTTTTTATAAAATCAAGATACCGAAGAACCTTAACGGGGATGGCTAGCTGCTTTTTCTCACCATCCTCACCGACCACCTCAATGTACCGAGACGAACCGCACTGCCTACAGTACTTGTCATCCGCATACTCGTGCCTAAACAAAAGGCAATTCTTTAGGAAAACATCTATTTTCTCATAATCCATAGAGAGTGCCTTCATGATTTTCTTTGTATCGTACATGCTTTTCGGCAGTTCATGACCCTCAGGGAGGCTGTTAGCCCATACTGCCAGGAATGCTTCGAAGCATTTCTGGCTACAGCCGTACTCAGCCTTCACTGCAATCAGTTGCGAGATGGCATCCAGCTGAGATATTTTCGCACCCGCATAAAGAGGTTTCTTCGACGAGGCCAAGACCTCCAAGAAGGCCTTTGCGGTTGCCTCCGGCTCCTCCGGTTCATTCTCTGAAGGTGTCGCATTTGCCGTTTCTACAACAATGACATCATCTAGCATGTCCCTGACCCCGTCGTCCTCATATCCATCGATGCGTTGTCGCATCACCTCCTCTCTACCATGGTCCTGCTCGGCTATGTTTATCGGTGGCATGTCAAAGTTTGGCATATATCCGTGCGTGCGAAGGTGCTTAGTCATGTCCTTCTGATTTCTATGGTGACGTCTGGCACATCTCGCACAGGGGCATGGTGGGATAATTCTCATTGGATGACGGAATATCTCATTCAAATACACATCGGTTTTCGTGATCCACTCTGATCTTACTCGATTCCGACGGATAAAACCACTGTACATCCACTGATTATCTGCCATCCTCTACTTTTTTGCAAGCCACAAAACATAATTAAGGATTCACTTAAATTAATCACATCAAATTTTCATTTTCTACCGCGTTGAATCCACCTACATCTCTAATAGGTAAAGATGGGTCCTAATCCCACCCGAAGATGTGTAGATTGAGTACGTTCTCCATTCTACCCCGTTCCCAGACAAAATTTCGGCAGCACCTCCCTGCTGTTCTCCAGATACACGTCTCGGCAAATAGCCGAGAGAATGTGCTCCGGAGAACAATGGGGAGGCGCCGCCGAACTCCTGTCTCGAAACGGGGTAGAACATGGAGAACATACCCAATCTACACATCCTCGGGCTGTCCGTGGAAAACGCTGGACAATCCGAAAGAGCTGCGGTGATAAATATGCAATTGAATGCATATTTATCAATGCAACCCTTTCGGACGGGAGACACCTAGGTTACGCGAGTTGACTTAAGAATGAAATCTAGTGATATGAAAAAATGGAGGAGATGGACTTGTAGCTCACCCTTGGCTATAGAGGAAGTTGTCGAACAACAGAGGGATGCTCAGGGGGACCAACGCGTCGGACAACGGTCACTCCGATGAAATGCGACACCACAAAGCCTGCAAATTCCATCGCGACAAAAAAATTAGAACATCACAACTCATAGAACATCACATATCATCATCATCTAACAATCATCGAATCATAAAAAATCGTCATCTATCATCATCATCATCATCATCTAAAACTTATCGAAGCATAAAAAAACATAAACATCTATCATCAACATCATCATCTAACAATCATCTATCATCTATCATCATCATCATCATCATCTCAAAATCATCGAAGCATAAAAAACCATCATTATCTCTCCTCATCTAACAATCATCGTCATCATCATCTAAAAAAAATCCGTACGAACAAGTTGTGAACATCACATTTTTTCTCAAATAACTAATTTTTAGCAAGACCATTATATAAGTGTCAAAAAATATTTCATCATTGTTTTGTAGCAACACCATCATGATCAAAATACCACCGTGCAAAAAGTATATAATCACATCACAAAACAACATTGACACTTCAAACTTAAAAAAACTCATATTTCTAATAACATCCATTGATCAATATTTTGCAAACTAACTACATCTAACAAATATGACATACACTCCATCTATCTATGCATTCATCCACCTAAAAACAGTAGCAAAGCACTAAAAAGGAAAGAAAAAATGCTCACATAGAGGGCCGGCTGGTCGGGTCGGAGGAGGGGGGCGCCGGCGGTTGGGGGCCGGTGATGAGCAGCAGAAGAAGAAGGGCCGGCTGCTCCAGCCGGCCGGGAAGGGGGCGCCGGACCCGTGGCCGGCGTCGAGTCAGCCCTTGCGGGACAGCACGGGCGGGCCGGTGCGGGCTCGGACGGCGGCGACACAGGGCGGGCACGGACGGCGGCGGTGCGGGGCGGGGACGACGGCAGCGCGTCGCGGGTGGGTGGGTGGAGACGAGGGTGCGCGGGTGGAGAAGGGGGCGGGCGCGGACGGGGCGGTGCGGGGCGGGGAGGACGGCGGTGCGGCGCGGGGTGGGAAGGACGGCGGCGCACTGCGGGTGGGTGGGGGAGACGGGGGAGGCATGATAACCCACAAGTATAGGGGATCGCAACAATTTTCGAGGGTAGAGTTTCAACCCAAATTTATCGATTCGACACAAGGGGAGCCAAAGAATATTCTCAAGTATTAGCAGTTGAGTTGTCAATTCAACCACACCTGGATAACTTAGTATCTGCAGCAAAGTATTTAGTAGCAAAGTAGTATGGAAATAACGGTAACAGTAGCAAAAGTAATATTTTTGGGTTTTATAGTGATTGTAACAGTGGCAACGGTAAAGTAAATAAGCGAAGAACAATATGTGAAAAGCTCGTAGGCATTGGATCGGTGATGGAGAATTATGCCGGATGCGATTCATCGTGTAACAGTCATAACATAGGGTGACACAGAACTAGCTCCAATTCATCAATGTAATGTAGGCATGTATTCCGAATATAGTCATACGTGCTTATGGAAAAGAACTTGCATGACATCTTTTATCCTACCCTCCCGTGGCAGCGGGGTCCTAACGGAAACTAAGGGATATTAAGGCCTCCTTTTAATAGAGTACCGGACCAAAGCATTAACACATAGTGAATACATGAACTCCTCAAACTACGGTCATCACGAGAAGTGGTCCCGATTATTGTCACTTCGTGGTTGCCGGATCATAACACATAGTAGGTGACTATAGACTTGCAAGATAGGATCAAGAACTCACATATATTCATGAAAACATAATAGGTTCAGATCTGAAATCATGGCACTCGGGCCCTAGTGACAAGCATTAAGCATAGCAAAGTCATAGCAACATCAGTTTCAGAACATAGTGGATACTAGGGATCAAACCCTAACAAATCTAACTTGATTACATGATAAATCTCATCCAACCCATCACCGTCCAGCAAGCCTATGATGGATTACTCACGCACGACGGTGAGCATCATGAAATTGGTGATGGAGGATGGTTGATGATGACGATGGCGACAGATTCCCCTCTCCGGAGCCCCGAACGGACTCCAGATCAGCCCTCCCGAGAGAGTTTAGGCCTTGGCGGCGGCTCCGTATCGTAAAACGTGATGAATCTTTCTCTCTGATTTTTTTCTCCCCGAACACGAATATATGGAGTTGGAGTTGAGATTGGTGGAGCTCCAGGGGGCCCACGAGGCAGGGGGGCGTGCCCAGGGGGGCAGGCGCGCCCCCCACCCTCGTGGAAAGGGTGTGGGCCCCCTGGCCTTGATTCTTTCACCAATATTTTTTATATTTTCCAAAAATAATCTCCGTTGGGAAAGTGTACCGTATGCTCATTTCCATTAACATGAAAAGTGACATTGCCTTTGTTGCAATCAATAACTGCCCCTGCAGTATTGAAAAAGGGTCTTCCAAGAATAATAGACATACTATCGTCCTCGGGAATATCAAGAATAACAAAGGCCGTTAAAATAGTAACGTTTGCAACCACAACAGGCACATCCTCAAAAATACCGACAGGTATAGCAGTTGATTTATCAGCCATTTGCAAAGATATTTCAGTAGGTGTCAACTTATCCAAATCAAGTCTACGATATAAAGAGAGAGACATAACACTAACACCGGCTCCAAGGTCACATAAAGCAGTTCTAACATAATTTCTTTTAACGGAGCATGGTATAGTGGGTACTCCTGGATCTCCAAGTTTCTTAGGTATTCCACCCTTAAAAGTATAATTAGCAAGCATGGTGGAAGTTTCAGCTTCCGGTATCTTTCTCTTATTTGTAACAATATCTTTGATATACTTAGCATAAGGATTCATTTTGAGCATATCAGTTAAACGCATACGCAAAAAGATAGGTCTAATCATTTCAGCAAAGCGCTCAAAATCCTCATCATCCTTTTTCTTGGATGGCTTAGGAGGAAAAGGCATGGGTTTCTGAACCCATGGTTCTCTTTCTTTACCGTGCTTCCTAGCGACAAAGTCTCTCTTATCATAACGTTGATTCTTTGGTTGTGGGTTATCAAGATCAACAACATGTTCAATTTCTACATCATTGTCATTGCTAGGTTGAGCATCAACATGAACATCATTATTAATATTATCACTAGGTTCATGTTCAGTACCAGATTGTGTTTCAGCATCAGAAATAGAAATATCATTTGGATTCTCAGGTGTTTCGGCAATAGGTTCACTAGAAGCATGCAAAGTCCTATCATTTTTCATTTTCTTCTTTTTAGAAGAACTAGGTGCATCAGTATTATTTCTCTGAGAATCCTGCTCAATTCTCTTTGGGTGACCTTCAGGATACAAAGGTTCCTGAGTCATTTTACCAGTTCTAGTAGCCACTCTAACAGCATAGTCATTATTCTTACTATTCAATTCATTGAGCAAATCATTCTGAGCTTTAAGTACTTGTTCTACTTGAGTGGTAACCATAGAAGCATGTTTACTAATGAGTTTAAATTCACCTTTAACTCTAGACATATAATCACTCAAGTGTTCAAGCATATAAGAATTGTGTTTCAATTGTGTGCTTACATAAGCATTGAAGTTTTCTTGTTTGACAATAAAATTATCAAACTCATCTAAGCATTGGCTAGCAGAGTTATAACGAGGAATATCACCTTCATCAAATCTATAGAGAGAATTTACCTTTACTACCTGTGTCGGGTTATCAAGACCATGAGTTTCTTCAATAGGTGGTGAATTAAGATCATATATTTCTTCAACAGGCGGTAAATTAAGACCATGTATTTCTTCAATAGGTGGTAAATTCTTAAAATCTTCAGCTTTTATACCTTTTTCCTTCATAGATTTCTTTGCCTCTTGCATATCTTTAGGACTGAGAAATAGAACACCCCTTTTCTTCGGAGTTGGCTTAGTAGTTGGTTCAGGAAGTGTCCAACTGTTTTCATTAGTCAACATATTATTCAATAGAATTTCAGCTTCATCCGGTGTTCTTTCCCTGAAAACAGAACTAGTACAACTATCCAGGTGGTCTCTGGAAGCATCGGTTAGTCCATTGTAAAAGATATCAAGTATTTCATTTTTCTTGAGAGGATGATCAGGCAAAGCATTAAGTAATTGGAGAAGCCTCCCCCAAGCTTGTGGGATACTCTCTTCTTCAATTTGCACAAAATTATATATTTCCCTTAAAGCAGCTTGTTTCTTATGTAAAGGGAAATATTTAGCAGAGAAGTAAAAATCATATCCTGGGGACTACGCACACAACAAGGATCAAGAGAATTAAACCATATCTTAGCATCACCCTTTAATGAGAACGTAAATAATTTAAGGATATAAAAGTAGCGAGTTCTCTCATCATTAGTGAATAGGGTGGCTATATCATTTAATTTAGTAAGATGTGCCACAACAGTTTCAGATTCATAGCCATAAAAAGGATCAGATTCAACCAAAGTAATTATATCAGGATCAATAGAGAATTCATAATCCTTATCAGTAACAAAGATAGGTGAAGTAGCATAAGCAGGATCATATTTCATTCTAGCATTTAGAGTTTTTTGTTTAAGCTTAGCTAATAATTTCTTAAGATCACTCCTATCATTGCAAGCAAGAAAGTCTCTAGCAGTTTCTTCATCCATAACATAGCCCTCAGGCACAACAGGCAATTCATATTTAGGGGGAGAGTCTTCATCATCACTTTCATCTATATTATCAGTTTCAATAATTTCATTCTCTCTAGCCCTAGCAAGTTGTTCATCAAGAAATTCACCAAGTGGCACAGTAGTATCAAGCATAGAAGTAGTTTCATCATAAGTATCATGCATAGCAGAAGTGGCATCATCAATAACATGCGACATATCAGAATTAATAGCAGAAGCAGGTTTAGGTGTCGCAAGCTTACTCAAAACAGAAGGTGAATCAAGTGCAGAGCTAGATGGCAGTTCCTTACCTCCCCTCGTAGTTGAGGGATAAATTTTAGTTTTCTCGTCTTTCAAGTTCTTCATAGTGACCAGCAGATATAAATCCCAAGTGACTCAAAGAATAGAGGTATGCTCCCCGGCAACAGCGCCAGAAAATAGTCTTGATAACCCACAAGTATAGGGGATCGCAACAATTTTCGAGGGTAGAGTTTCAACCCAAATTTATCGATTCGACACAAGGGGAGCCAAAGAATATTCTCAAGTATTAGCAGTTGAGTTGTCAATTCAACCACACCTGGATAACTTAGTATCTGCAGCAAAGTATTTAGTAGCAAAGTAGTATGGAAATAACGGTAACAGTAGCAAAAGTAATATTTTTGGGTTTTATAGTGATTGTAACAGTGGCAACGGTAAAGTAAATAAGCGAAGAACAATATGTGAAAAGCTCGTAGGCATTGGATCGGTGATGGAGAATTATGCCGGATGCGATTCATCGTGTAACAGTCATAACATAGGGTGACACAGAACTAGCTCCAATTCATCAATGTAATGTAGGCATGTATTCCGAATATAGTCATACGTGCTTATGGAAAAGAACTTGCATGACATCTTTTATCCTACCCTCCCGTGGCAGCGGGGTCCTAACGGAAACTAAGGGATATTAAGGCCTCCTTTTAATAGAGTACCGGACCAAAGCATTAACACATAGTGAATACATGAACTCCTCAAACTACGGTCATCACGAGAAGTGGTCCCGATTATTGTCACTTCGTGGTTGCCGGATCATAACACATAGTAGGTGACTATAGACTTGCAAGATACGATCAAGAACTCACATATATTCATGAAAACATAATAGGTTCAGATCTGAAATCATGGCACTCGGGCCCTAGTGACAAGCATTAAGCATAGCAAAGTCATAGCAACATCAATCTCAGAACATAGTGGATACTAGGGATCAAACCCTAACAAATCTAACTCGATTACATGATAAATATCATCCAACCCATCACCGTCCAGCAAGCCTACGATGGAATTACTCACGCACGGCGGTGAGCATCATGAAATAGGTGATGGAGGATGGTTAATGATGACAATGGCGACGGATTCCCCTCTTCGAAGCCCCGAACGGACTCCAAATGAGCCCTCCCGAGAGAGTTTAGGGCTTGGCGGCGGCTCCGTATCGTAAAACACCATGAATCTTTCTCTCTGATTTTTTCTCCCCGAACACAAATATATGGAGTTGGAGTTGAGGTCGGTGGAGCTCCAGGGGGCCCACGAGGCAGGGGGGCGCGCCCGGGGGGCAGGCGCGCCCCCACCCTCGTGGAAAGGGTGTGGGCCCCCTGGCCTTGATTCTTTCGCCAATATTTTTTATATTTTCCAAAAATAATCTCCGTTGATTTTCAGGTCATTCCGAGAACTTTTGTTTCTGCACAAAAATAACACCATGGCAATTCTGCTGGAAACAGCGTCAGTCCGTGTTAGTTCCATTCAAATCATGCAAGTTAGAGTCCAAAACAAGGGCAAAAGTGTTTGGAAAAGTAGATACGACGGAGACGTATCAACTCCCCCAAGCTTAAACCTTTGCTTGTCCTCAAGCAATTCAGTTGACAAACTGAAAGTGATAAAGAAAAACTTTTACAAACTCTCTTTGCTCTTGTTGCTGTAAATATGTAAAGCCAGCATTCAAGTTTTCAGCAAAGATTATGACTAACCATAATCACAATAACATTTAGGTCTCATGTTTACTCATGTCAATGGCATAATCAACTAGCGAGCAATAATAATAAATCTCGGATGACCACACTTTCTCAAAACAATCATAATATGATATAACAAGATGGTATCTCGCTAGCCCTTTCTGAGACCGCAAAACATAAATGCAGAGCACCTTTGAAGATCAAGGACTGACTAAACATTGTAATTCATGGTAAAAGAGATCCAGTCATAGTCATACCCAATATAAACTAATAGTAATGGATGCAAATAACAGCGGTGCTCTCCAGCTGGTGCTTTTTAATAAGAGGGTGATGACTCAACATAAAAGTAAATAGATAGGCCCTTCGCATAGGGAAGCGGGGATTTGTAGAGGTGCCAGAGCTCGGTTTTGAAATAGAGGTAAATAATATTTTGAGCGGCATACTTTCATTGTCAACATAACAACCAAGAGATGGCGATATCTTCCATGCTACACACATTATAGGCGGTTCCCAATCAGAATGGTAAAGTTTATACTCCCCCTCCACCAACAAGCATCAATCCATGACTTGCTCGAAACAACGAGTGCCTCCAACTAACAACAATCCAGGGGGAGTTTTGTTTGCAATTATTTTGATTTGATTTGCATAAAGCATGGGACTGGGCATCCCGGTGACCAGCCATTTTCTCGTGAGTGAGGAGCGGAGTCCACTCCTCTTGAGAATAACCCGCCTAGCATGGAAGATACGGACAGCCCTAGTTGATACATGAGCTATTCGAGCATGCAAAACAGAATTTCATTTGATGGTTTGGAGTTTGGCACATACAAATTTACATGGAACGGCAGGTAGATACCGCATATAGGAAGGTATAGTGGACTCATATGGCATAACTTTGGGGTTTAAGGGATTGGATGCACAAGCAGTATTCCCGCTTAGTACAAGTGAAGGCTAGCAAAAGACTGGGAAGCGACCAACTAGAGAGCGACAACAGTCATGAACATGCATTAAAATTAATAAACATTGAGTGCAAGCATGAGTAGGATATAATCCACCATGAATATAAATATCGTGAAGGCTATGTTGATTTTGTTTCAACTACATGTGTGAACATGTGCCAAGTCAAGTCACTTAAATCATTCAAAGGAGTATACCACCCCATCATACCACATCACGACCATTTTAATAGCATGTTGGCACACAAGGTAAACCATTATAAGCTCCTAGCTAATTAGGCATGGCATAAGTAACTATAATCTCTAATTGTCATTGCAAACATGTTTATTCATAGTAGGCTGAATCAGGAACGATGAGCTAATCATATTTACAAAAACAAGAGAGAGGTCGAGTTCATACCAGCTTCTCTCCTCTCAATCAGTCCATCATATATCGTCATAATTGCCTTTCACTTGCACGACCGAACGATGTGAATAATAATAATAGTGCACGTGCATTGGACTAAGCTGGAATCTGCAGGCATTCAATAAATAGGAGAAGACAAGGCAATATGGGCTCTTGGTTATATCAACAATAATGCATGTAAGAGCCACTTCAACAATTTCATCATGGTCTTCTCCTATCGACCCCCAAAGAAAAGAAAAAAATAGAACTATTTACACGGGAAAGCTCCCAACAAGCAAAAGAAGAACATGAAATATTTTTGGGTTTTCTTTTTAATTACTACTACTACAGCAAGAAAAGTAAACTAGCTAAAAGCTACTACTATTTTTTTAGTTTTTCTTAAGGTTTTTCATACACACAAGAAGAAAGCATAAAAAGGAAAATAAACTAGCATGGATAATACAATGAAAGAGTATGAGCACCCACATCTAGCAGTGATTGTGTGAACATAAATGTAATGTCGGTGAGAAATATGTACTCCCCCAAGCTTAGGCCTTTGGCCTAAGTTGGTTTATTGCCACGGCTGGCCTGGCGGATATCCAAAGTTATAGTTGGGTTCGTACTGAGATGCAGCAGTCATTGCATCGTGGGCTGCAAGTTGGAGGCGAGCTATCTCAGCCCTCCTCTTATACTCATCCGCCTCCTCTCTGGTTATAAAATATCTCCCTTTTGTCTGAAAGTCAAAGAAAGTAGAAGCAGGGAGAGCGACGTGATAGGTGCGTCGTCTGTCAAAGATTAGTCGATACTGGAGGAACTGATCGTTCCTCTCAACAAAACGATGATGAACCATAGCCTCATATGTTGGGGAACGTAGTAATTTCAAAAAAATTCCTACGCACACGCAAGATCATGGTGATGCATAGCAACGAGAGGGGAGAGTGTTGTCCACGTACCCTCGTAGACCGATAGCGGAAGCGTTATCACGACGTGGTTGATGTAGTCGTACGTCTTCACGATCCGACCGATCAAGTACCGAACGCACGGCACCTCCGAGTTCTACACACGTTCAGCTTGATGACGTCCCACTCCGATCCAGCCGAGTGTTGAGGGAGAGTTTCGTCAGCACGACGGCGTGGTGACGATGATGATGTTCCACCGACGCAGGGCTTCGCCTAAGCTCCGCAACGGTATTATCGAGGTGTAATATGGTGGAGGGGGGCACCGCACACGGCTAAGAGATCTCAAGGATCAATTGTTGTGTCTCTGGGGTGCCCCCTTGCCCCCGTATATAAAGGAGCAAGGGAGGAGGAGGCCGGCCCTAGGAGGGGGCGCACCAAGTGTGGAGTCCTACTAGGACTCCCTAGTCCTAGTAGGATTCCACCTCCCATATGGAATAGGAAAAGAGGAAGGGAAAAAGAGAAGTAAGGAAGGGGGCGCCCCCCTTCCCTAGTCCAATTCGGACCAGACCAAGGGGAGGGGTGCGGCCACCCTTGAGGCCCTTTTTCTTCTTTCCCGTATGGTCCAATAAGGCCCAATACGTATTCCCGTAACTCTCCGGTACTCCGAAAAATACCCGAATCACTCGGAACCTTTCCGAAGTCCGAATATAGTCGTCCAATATATCAATCTTTACGTCTCGGCCATTTCGAGACTCCTCGTCATGTCCCCGATCTCATCCGGGACTCCGAACTCCTTCGGTATATCAAAATACATAAACTCATAATAAAACTGTCATCGTAACTTTAAGCGTGCGGACCCTACGGGTTCGAGAACTATGTAGACATGACCGAGACACGTCTCCGGTCAATAACCAATAGCGGGACCTGGATGCCCATATTGGCTCCCACATATTCTACGAAGATCTTTATCGGTCAGACCGCATAACAACATACGTTGTTCCCTTTGTCATCAGTATGTTACTTGCCCGAGATTCGATCGTCGGTATCTCGATACCTAGTTCAATCTCGTTACCGGCAAGTCTCTTTACTCGTTCCGTAACACATCATCCCGCAACTAACTTAGTAGTCACAATGCTTGCAAGGCTTATAGTGATGTGCATTACCGAGTGGGCCCAGAGATACCTCTCCGACAATCGGAGTGACAAATCCTAATCTCGAAATACGCCAACCCAACAAGTACCTTTGGAGACACCTGTAGAGCACCTTTATAATCACCCATTTACGTTGTGACGTTTGGTAGCACACAAAGTGTTCCTCCGGTAAACGGGAGTTGCATAATCTCATAGTCAGAGGAACATGTATAAGTCATGAAGAAAGCAATAGCAACATACTAAACGATCGGGTGCTAAGCTAACGGAATGGGTCAAGTCAATCACGTCATTCTCCTAATGAGGTGATCCCGTTAATCAAATGACAACTCATGTCTATGGCTAGGAAACATAACCATCTTTGGTTAACGAGCTAGTCAAGTAGAGGCATACTAGTGACACTCTGTTTGTCTATGTATTCACACATGTATTATGTTTCCGGTTAATACAATTCTAGCATGAATAATAAACATTTATCATGATATAAGAAAATAAATAATACTTTATTATTGCCTCTAGGGAATATTTCCTTCAGTCTCCCACTTGCACTAGAGTCAATAATCTAGTTCACATCGCCATGTGATTTAACATCAATAGTTCACATCACCATGTGATTAACACCCATAGTTCACATCGTCATGTGATCAACACCCAAAGGGTTTACTAGAGTCAGTAATCTAGTTCACATTGTTATGTGATTAACACCCAAAGAGTACTAAGGTGTGATCATGTTTTGCTTGTGAGATAATTTTAGTCAACGGGTCTGTCACATTCAGATCCGTAAGTATTTTGCAAATTTCTATGGCTACAATGCTCTGTACGGAGCTACTCTAGCTAATTGCTCCCACTTTCAATATGTATCTAGACCGAGACTTAGAGTCATCTAGATTTAGTGTCAAAACTTGGATCGACGTAACCCTTTACGACGAACCTTTTGTCACTTCCATAATCGAGAAACATTTCCTTATTCCACTAAGGATAATTTTGACCGCTATCCAGTGATCTACTCCTAGATCACTATTGTACTCCCTTGCCAAAATCAGTGTAGGGTATACAATAGATTTGGTACACAGCATGGCATACTTTATAGAACCTATGGCCAAGGCATAGGGAATGACTTTCATTCTCGTTCTATCTTCTGCCGTGGTCGGGCTTTGAGTCTTACTCAATTTCATACCTTGTAACACAGGCAAGAACTCTTTCTTTGACTGTTGTATTTTGAACTACTTCAAAATCTTATTAAGGTATGTACTCATTGAAAAAACATATCAAGCGTCTTGATGTATCTCTATAGATCTTGATGCTCAATATGTAAGCAGCTTCACTGAGGTCTTTCTTTTGAAAAATTCCTTTCAAACACTCCTTTATGCTTTGCAGAATAATTCTACATTATTTCCGATCAACAATATGTCATTCACATATACTTATCAGAAATGCTGTAGTGCTCCCACTCACTTTCTTGTAAATACAGGCTTCACCGCAAGTCTGTATAAAACTATATCCTTTGATCAACTTATCAAAGCGTATATTCCAACTCCGAGATGCTTGCACCAGTCCATAGATGGATCGCTGGAGCTTGCATATTTTGTTAGCACCTTTAGGATTGACAAAACCTTCTGGTTGCATCATATACAACTCTTCTTTAATGAATCCATTAAGGAATGCAGTTTTGTTTATCCATTTGCCAGATTTCATAAAATGCGGCAATTGCTAATATGATTCGGACAGACTTAAGCATCGCTGCGAGTGAGAAAATCTCATCGTGTTCAACACTTTGAACTTTGTCAAAAAACTTTTTCCGACAAGTCTAGCTTTGTAGATAGTAACACTACTATCAGGGTCCGTCTTCCTCTTGAAGATCCATTTATTTTCTATGGCTTGCCGATCATCGGGCAAGTCAACCAAAGTCCACACTTTGTTCTCATACATGGATCTCATCTAAGATTTCATGGCCTCAAGCCATTTTGCGGAATCTGGGCTCACCATCGCTTCTTCATAGTTCGTAGGTTTGTCATGGTCTAGTAACATAACCTCCAGAACAGGATTACCGTACCACTCTGGTGCTGATCTTACTCTGGTTTACCTACGAGGTTTGGTAGTAACTTGATCTGAAGTTACATGATCATCATCATTAACTTCCTCACTAATTGGTGTAGAAGTCACAGGAACAGATTTATGTGATCAAATAAGGGAGCAGGTACAGTTACCTCATCAAGTTCTACTTTCCTCCCACTCACATCTTTCGAGAGAAACTCCTTCTCTAGAAAGGATCCATACTTAGCAACGAATGTCTTGCCTTCGGATCTGTGATAGAAGGTGTACCCAACTGTCTCCTTTGGGTATCCTATGAAGACACATTTCTCCGATTTGGGTTTGAGCTTATCAGGATGAAATTTTTTCACATAAGCATCACAACCCCAAAATTTTAAGAAACGACAACTTTGGTTTCTTGCCAAACCACAGTTCATAAGGCGTCGTCTCAATGGATTTTGATGGTGCCCTATTTAACGTGAATGTAGCTGTCTCTAATGCATAACCCAAAACGATAGTGGTAAATTGGTAAGAGACATCATAGATTGCACTATATCAAATAAAGTACGGTTATGACGTTCGGACACACCATTACACTGTGGTGTTCCAGGTGGCGTGAGTAGTGAAACTATTTCACATTGTTTTAACTGAAGGCCAAACTCGTAACTCAAATATTTTACCTCTGCGATCATATCGTAGAAACTTTTATTTTCTTGTTACGATGATTCTCCACTTCACTCTGAAATTCTTTGAACTTTTCAAATGTTTCAGACTTTGTGTTTCATCAAGTAGATATACCCATATCTGCTCAAATCATTTGTGAAGGTCAGAAAATAATGATACCTGCTACGAGCCTCAATATTCATCGGACCACATACATCTGTATGTATGATTTCCAACAAATCTGTTGCTCTCTCCATAGTTCCGGAGAACGGCGTTTTAGTCATCTTGCCCATGAGGCACGGTTCGCAAGCATCAAGTGATTCATAATCAAGTGATTCCAAAGTCCCATCAGTATGGAGTTTCTTCATGCGCTTTACACCAATATAACCTAAACGGCAGTGCCACAAATAAGTTGCACTATCATTATTAACTTTGCATCTTTTGGCTTCAATATTATGAATATGTGTATCACTAAGATCGAGATCCAACAAACCATTTTCGTTGGTGTGTATGACCATAGAAGGTTTTATTCATGTAAACAGAACAACAATTGTTCTCTAACTTAAATGAATAACCGTATTGCAATAAACATGATCAAATCATATTCATGCTCAACGCAAACACCAAATAACACTTATTTAGTTTCAACACTAATCCCGAAAGTACAGGGAGTGTGCGATGATGATCATATCAATCTTGGAACTACTTCCGACACACATCGTCACCTCGCCTTTTACTAGTCTCTGTTTATTCTGCAACTCCCGTTTCGAGTTACTACTCTTAGCAACTGAACCAGTATCAATTACCGAGGGGTTGCTATAAACATTAGTAAAGTACACATCAATAATCTGTATATCAAATATACCTTTGTTCACTTTTACTAGTCTATGTTTATTCTGCAACTCCCGTTTCGAGTTACTACTCTTAGCAACTGAACCAGTATCAATTACCGAGGGGTTGCTATAAACACTAGTAAAGTACACATCAATAATCTGTATATCAAATATACCTTTGTTCACCTTGCCATCCTTCTTATCCGCCAAATACTTTGGGCAGTTCCGCTTCCAGTGACCAGTTTGCTTGCAGTAGAAGCACTTAGTCTCAGGCTTAGGACCAGACTTAGGCTTCTTCACTTGAGCAGCAACTTGCTTGCCGTTCTTTTTGAAGTTCCCCTTCTTCTCTTTGCCCTTTTCTTGAAACTAGTGGTCTCATCAACCATCAACACTTGAAGTGGTCTCGTCAACCATCAACACTTGATGTTTTTCTTGATTTCTACCTTCGTCGATTTTAGCATCACGAAGAGCTCGGGAATTACTTTCGTCATCCCTTGCATACCATAGTTCATCACGAAGTTCTACTAACTTGGTGATGGTGACTAGAGAATTCTGTCAATCACTATTTTATCTGGAAGATAGACTCCCACTTGATTCAAGCGATTGTAGTACCCAGACAATCTGAGCACATGCTCACTAGTTGAGCGATTCTCCTCCATCTTTTAGCTATAGAACTTGTTGGAGACTTCATATCTCACAACTCGGGTATTTGCTTGAAATATTAACTTCAACTCCTGGAACATCTCATATGGTCCATGACGTTCAAAACGTCTTTGAAGTCCCGATTCTAAGCCGTTAAGCATGGTGCACTAAACTATCAAGTAGTCATCATATTGAGCTAGCCAAACGTTCATAACGTCTGCATCTGCTCCTGCAATAGGTCTGTCACCTAGCGGTGCATCAAGGACATAATTTTTCTGTGTAGCAATGAGGATAATCCTCAGATCACGGATCCAATCCGCATCTTTGCTAGTAACATCTTTCAACATAATTTTCTCTAGGAACATATCAAAAATAAAACAGGGAAGCAACAACGCGAGCTATTGATCTACAACATAATTTGCAAAATACTATCAGGACTAAGTTCATGATAAATTTAAGTTCAATTAATCATATTACTTAAGAACTCCCACTTAGATAGACATCCCTCTAATCATCTAAGTGATTACGTGATCCAAAGCAACTAAACCATGTCCGATTAACACGTGAGATGGAGTAGTTTCAATGGTGAACATCACTATGTTGATCATATCTACTATATGATTCACGCTCGACCTTTCGGTCTCTGTGTTCCGAGGCCATATCTGTTATATGCTAGGCTCGTCAAGTTTAACCTGAGTATCCCGCGTGTGCAACTGTTTTGCACCCGTTGTATTTGAACGTAGAGCCTATCACACCCGATTAACACGTGGTGTCTCAGCACGAAGAACTTTTGCAACGGTGCATACTCAGGGAGAACACTTTTATCTTGAAATTTTAGTGAGAGATCATCTTATAATGCTACCGTCAATCAAAGCAAGATAAGATGCATAAAGGATTAACATCACATGCAATCAATATAAGTGATATGATATGGCCATCATCATCTTGTGCTTGTGATCTCCATCTCCGAAGCACCGTGTTCGTGATCTCCATCTCCGAAGCACCGTCATGATCACCATCGTCACCGGCTCGACACCTTGATCTCCATCGTAGTATCGTTGTCGTCTCGCCAACTTATTGCTTTTACGATTATCGCTACCGCTTAGTGATAAAGTAAAACTATTACATGGCGATTGCATCTCATACAATAAAGCGACAACCATATGCCTCCTGCCAGTTGCCGATAACTCGGTTACAAAACATGATCATCTCATACAACAAATTATATCACATCATGTCTTGACCATATCACATCACAACATGCCCTGCAAAAACAAGTTAGACGTCCTCTACTTTGTTGTTGCAAATTTTACGTGGCTGCTACGGGCTTAGCAAGAACCGTTCTTACCTACGCATCAAAACCACAACGATGGTTTGTCAAGTTGGTGCTGTTTTAACCTTCGCAAGGACCGGGCGTAGCCACACTCGGTTCAACTAAAGTGAGAGAGACAGACACCCGCCGGTCACCTTTAAGCAACGAGTGCTCGCAACGGTGAAACCAGTCTCGCGTAAGCGTACGCGTAATGTCGGTCCGGGCCGCTTCATCTCACAATACCGCTGAACCAAAGTATGACATGCTGGTAAGCAGTATGACTTATATCGCCCACAAATCACTTGTGTTCTACTCGTGCATAGCATCAACGCATAAAACCAGGCTCGGATGCCCCTGTTGGGGAACGTAGTAATTTCAAAAAATTTCCTACGCACACGCAAGATCATGGTGATGCATAGCAACGAGAGGGGAGAGTGTTGTCCACGTACCCTCGTAGACCGATAGCGGAAGCGTTATCACGACGCGGTTGATGTAGTCGTACGTCTTCACGATCCGACCGATCAAGTACCGAACGCACGGCACCTCCGAGTTCTACACACGTTCAGCTCGATGACGTCCCTCGAACTCCGATCCAGCCGAGTGTTGAGGGAGAGTTTCGTCAGCATGACGGCGTGGTGACGATGATGATGTTCCACCGACGCAGGGCTTCGCCTAAGCTCCGCAACGGTATTATCGAGGTGTAATATGGTGGAGGGGGGCACCGCACACGGCTAAGAGATCTCAAGGATCAATTGTTGTGTCTCTGGGGTGCCCCCTTTCCCCCGTATATAAAGGAGCAAGGGAGGAGGAGGCCGGCCCTAGGAGGGGGCGCACCAAGTGTGGAGTCCTACTAGGACTCCCTAGTCCTAGTAGGATTCCACCTCCCATATGGAATAGGAAAAGAGGAAGGGAAAAAGAGAAGGAAGGAAGGGGGCGCCCCCCTTCCCTAGTCCAATTCGGACCAGACCAAGGGGAGGGGTGCGGCCACCCTTGAGGCCCTTTTTCTTCTTCCCCGTATGGTCCAATAAGGCCCAATACGTATTCCCGTAACTCTCCGGTACTCCGAAAAATACCCGAATCACTCGGAACCTTTCCGAAGTCCGAATATAGTCGTCCAATATATCGATCTTTACGTCTCGGCCATTTCGAGACTCCTCGTCATATCCCCGATCTCATCCGGGACTCCGAACTCCTTCGGTACATCAAAATACATAAACTCATAATAAAACTGTCATCGTAACTTTAAGCGTGCGGACCCTACGGGTTCGAGAACTATGTAGACATGACCGAGACACGTCTCCGGTCAATAACCAATAGCGGGACCTGGATGCCCATATTGGCTCCCACATATTCTACGAAGATCTTTATCTGTCAGACCGCATAACAACATACGTTGTTCCCTTTGTCATCAGTATGTTACTTGCCCGAGATTCGATCGTCGGTATCTCGATACCTAGTTCAATCTCGTTACCGGCAAGTCTCTTTACTCGTTCCGTAACACATCATCCCGCAACTAACTTATTAGTCACAATGCTTGCAAGGCTTATAGTGATGTGCATTACCGAGTGGGCCCAGAGATACCTCTCCGACAATCGGAGTGAAAAATCCTAATCTCGAAATACGCCAACCCAACAAGTACCTTTGGAGACACCTGTAGAGCACCTTTATAATCACCCATTTACGTTGTGACGTTTGGTAGCACACAAAGTGTTCCTCCAGTAAACGGGAGTTGCATAATTTCATAGTCAGAGGAACATGTATAAGTCATGAAGAAAGCAATAGCAACATACTAAACGATCGGGTGCTAAGCTAACGGAATGGGTCAAGTCAATCACGTCATTCTCCTAATGAGGTGATCCCGTTAATCAAATGACAACTCATGTCTATGGCTAGGAAACATAACCATCTTTGGTTAACGAGCTAGTCAAGTAGAGGCATACTAGTGACACTCTGTTTGTCTATGTATTCACACATGTATTATGTTTCCGGTTAATACAATTCTAGCATGAATAATAAACATTTATCATGATATAAGGAAATAAATAATACTTTATTATTGCCTCTAGGGCATATTTCCTTCATCATAATCTAAATAAGCAGGAGGCAACTCAATATCATCCTCACGTATGGTTACGCCAAGAAAATTAGCTAAACGGGTTGCATAAATTCCAATAAAGAAATCTCCATTAAATCTATTATTATGCAACCTACGTGCAACAATGGCTCCCAAATTATAATGTTTATCTTCTAACACAGCACTCCTGAGAATACTAAGGTCAGGGACACACATGTGACATGCTTCATCCTTACCATTTATGCACCTACCTATGAAGAGAGCAAAATAATGTATAGCAGGAAAATGAATGCTCCCTATGGTAGCTTGTGCTATGTCTCTAGATTCACCCACAATTATACTAGCAAGAAAATCTCTAAACTCATATTTGCGAGGCTCACTAGTACTACCCCATTGTGGAAGTTTGCAAGCAGTGGTAAAATCCTCTAAGTCCATAGTATAAGAATTTTCATAAAGATCAAACAGGACATTTTGAGAATTGCGTGAAGATGGAAATTCAAACCTCCTCACAAAGTAACTAGTGAGATAGTTGTACTGACGACACTTATCTGCCTCGAAGCTCACAAGATCAGCGTTACTCACATATGTGTTAAATTCTTCCTTGATTCCCGCTTGATCCATGAAGTCCTCTGAAGGCCATTCACAAGCCCGCATTGGAGCGTCCCTTGGTGGTTCATGATCAGCATCACGCATTGCATGCCTGGGTCCTTGCTTCCTTGAAGAACCACCTTGGTACATTTTCCTAAACATATTTCTTCGTCTGAAAAATTTCTGAAATTTTTAGTAACTTCAAATAAAAGTGAACCAAGCTCAACAAAATTGATAGCAACTACTCCTACAAGTGCCTAGAGCCTATATCATGCATTAGAACTACTTGGAACCATATAAATTTGACATGCAAGCTCAAGAACATGGTCACCTAGGCAGCAAAAATTTGCAATGAATAAAGCACTAGAACAAAAAACCAATTGGACCATTGGAGGAGTCACATACCAAGGAACAATCCCCCAAAGCAGTTTTGTGAGAGGTGCTTTGAGCAAGGAGATCGAAAATCGCAGCAAAATGAACTAGAACTCGTGCTTGAGCTGGTTGGTGATTTTTTTGGGAGGAAGAAGAAGTGTGTGGGTGCAGGAATAAGTGGAGGGGAGCCACCATGGGCCCACGAGGCAGGGGGCGCACCCAGGGGGTGGGCGCGCCCTGGACCCTCGTGCCCAGGTGCTTGCTCCCCCTGATGTGTTCTCAGTGCCAAATATTCTCAAATATTCTAGAAAAAATCATATTAAATTGGCAGGGCATTTGGAGAACTTTTATTTTCGGGGAATTTTTATATTGCACGGATAAATCAGAAAACTGACAAAAAAATACTATTTTTGCTTTATTTCAACTAAATAACAGAAAGTAAAAAGAGGGTACAGAAGGTTGTGCTTTCTAATTTCATCCATCTCATGCTCATCAAAAGGAATCCACTAACAAGGTTGATCAAGTCTTGTTAACAAACTCATTCTGAATAACATGGAACCGGAGAAATTTCAAATAACACTATGTTACCTCAACGGGGATATGCACATCCCCAATAATAAGAATATCATATTTCTTCTTGGCAGTAGGAATAGGAAATTCAAAACATCCAAAAATAATCGATGGAATTTTTCCAATAGAATTGATACTGTGGACTTGAGGTTGTTTCCTCGGAAAGTGTACCACATGCTCATTACCATTAACATGAAAAGTGACATTGCCTTTGTTGCAATCAATAACATCCCCTACAGTATTTAAAAAGGGTCTTCCAAGAATAATAGACATACTATCGTCCTCGGGAATATCAAGAATAACAAAGTCCATTAAAATAGTAACGTTTGCAACCACAACAGGCACATCCTCACAAATACCGACAGGTATAGCAGTTGATTTATTAGCCATTTGCAAAGATATTTCAGTAGGTGTCAACTTATTCAAATCAAGTCTACGATATAAAGAGAGAGGCATAACACTAACACCGGCTCCAAGAACACATAAAGCAGTTCTAACATAGTTTCTTTTAATGGAGCATGGTATAGTAGGTACTCCTGGATCTCCAAGTTTCTTTGGTATTCCACCTTTAAAAGTATAATTAGCAAGCATGGTGGAAATTTTAGCTTCAGGTATCTTTCTTTTATTTGTAACAATTTCTTTCATGTACTTGGCATAAGGGTTCATTTTAAGCATATCAGTTAAACGCATACGCAAAAAGATAGGTCTAATCATTTCAGCAAAGCGCTCAAAATCCTCATCATCCTTTTTCTTGGATGGCTTGGGAGGAAAAGGCATGGGTTTCTGAACCCATGGTTCTCTTTCTTTACCATGTTTCCTAGCAACAAAGTCTCTCTTATCATAACGTTGATTCTTTGATTGTGGGTTATCAAGATCAACAGCAGGTTCAATCTCTACATCATTATCATTACTAGGTTGAGCATCAACATGAACATTATCATTAACATTATCACTAGGTTCATGTGCATTACTAGATTGTGTTTCAGCATCAGAAATAGAAATATCATTTGGATTCTCAGGTATTTCAGCAACAGGTTCACTAGAAGCATGCAAAGTCCTATCATTTTTCTTTTTCTTCTTTTTAGAAGGACTAGGTGCATCTAAATTATTTCTCTAAGAATCCTGCTCAATTCTCTTAGGATGGCCTTCAGGATACAAAGGTTCCTGAGTCATTTTACCAGTTCTAGTAGCCACTCTAACAGCAAATTCATTATTCTTACTATTCAATTCATTGAGCAAATCATTTTGAGCTTTAAGTACTTGTTCTACTTGAGTGGTAACCATAGAAGCATGTTTACTAATGAGTTTAAGTTCACCTTTAACTCTAGACATATAATCACCCAAGTGTTCAATCATATAAGCATTTTGTTTTAATTGTCTACCAAAATAAGCATTAAAGTCTTCTTGCTTAACCATAAAATTATCAAACTCATCCAAGCATTGGCTAGCAAACTTAGTAGGCGGGATTTCAGCTTTACCATATCTATAGAGAGAATTTACCTTTACTACCTGTGTCGGGTTATCAAGACCATGTGTTTCTTCAATAGGTGATGGATTAAAACCATGTATTTCTTCAACAAGCGGTAAATTAAGACCATGTATTTCTTCAATAGGAGGTAAATTCTTAACATCTTCAGCTTTAATACCTTTTTCTTTCATAGATTTCTTTGCCTCTCGCATATCTTCAGGACTGAGAAATTGAACACCGCTCTTCGTCGGAGTTGGCTTAGGAGTTGGTTCAGGAAGTGTCCAATTATTTTGATTAGTCAACATATTATTCAATAGAATTTCAGCTTCATCTGGTGTTCTTTCCCTGAAAACGGAACCAGCACAGCTATCGAGGTGGTCTCTGGAAGCATCGGTTAGTCCATTATAAAAGATATCAAGTATTTCATTTTTCTTGAGAGGATGATCAGGCAAAGCATTAAGTACTTGGAGAAGCCTCCCCCAAGCTTGTGGGAGCCTCTCTTCTTCAATTTTCACAAAGTTATATATTTCCCTTAAAGCAGCTTGTTTCCTATGAGCGGGGAAATATTTAGCAGAGAAGTAATAAATCATATCCTGGGGACTACGCACACAACCAGGATCAAGAGAATTAAACCATGTTTTAGCATCACCCTTTAATGAGAACGGAAATATCTTAAGGATATAAAAGTAGCGAGTTCTCTCATCATTAGTGAACGGGGTGGCTATATCATTTAATTTAGTAAGATGTGCCACAACAGTTTCAGATTCATAGCCATAAAAAGGATCAGATTCAACCAAAGTAATTATATCAGGATCAATAGAGAATTCATAATCCTTATCAGTAACAAAGATAGGTGAAGTAGCATAAGCAGAATCATATTTCATTCTAGCATTCAGAGTTTTTTGTTTAAGCTTAGCTAATAATTTCTTAAGATCACTCCTATCATTGCAAGAAGGAAAGTCTCTAGCAGTTTCTTCATCCATAACATAGCCCTTAGGCACAACAGGCAATTCATATTTAGGGGGAGAGTCTTTATCATCACTTTCATCAATATTACCAGTTTCAATAATTTCATTCTCTCTAGCCCTATGATACGTCTTCGTCGTATCTACTTTTCCAAACACTTTTGCCCTTGTTTTGGACTCTAACTTGCATGATTTGAATGGAACTAACCCGGACGGACGCTGTTTTCAGCAGAATTGCCATGGTGTTATTTATGTGCAGAAACAAAAGTTCTCGGAATGACCTGAAACTTCATGGAGCTTATTTTTGGAAAATATTAATAATACTCGCCAAAGAATCAAGGTCAGGGGGCCCACACCCTTGCCACGAGGGTGGGGGGCGCGCCACCCTGCATCGTGGCCCCCCTGGAGCTCCACCGACCTCAACTCCAACTCCATATATTCGTGTTCGGGGAGAAAAAAATCAGAGAGAAGGATTCATCGCGTTTACGGAGCCGCCGCCAAGCCCTAAACTCTCTCGGGAGGGCTGATCTGGAGTCCGTTCGGGGCTCCAGAGAGGGGAATCCGTCGCTGTCGTCATCATCAACCATCCTCCATCACCAATTTCATGATGCTCACCGCCGTGCGTGAGTAATTCCATCGGAGGCTTGCTGGACGGTGATGGGTTGGATGAGATTTATCATGTAATCGAGTTAGTTTTGTTAGGGTTCGATCCCTAGTATCCACTATGTTCTGAGATTGATGTTGCTATGACTTTGCTATGCTTAATGCTTGTCACTAGGGCCCGAGTGCCATGATTTCAGATCTGAACCTATTATGTTTTCATGAATATATGTGAGTTCTTGATCCTATCTTGCAAGTCTATAGTCACCTACTATGTGTTATGATCCGGCAGCCCCGAAGTGACAATAATCGGGACCACTCCCGGTGATGACCGTAGTTTGAGGAGTTAATGTATTCACTATGTGTTAATGCTTTGGTCACTATGAAGATCTTGAAAGACGAGAAAACTAAAATTTATCCCTCAACTACGAGGGGAGGTAAGGAACTGCCATCTAGCTCTGCACTTGATTCACCTTCTGAGTAAGCTTGCGACACCTAAACCTGCTTCTGCTATTAATTCTGATATGTCGCATGTTATTGATGATGCCACTTCTGCTATGCATGATACTTATGATGAAATTGCATCTATGCTTGATACTACTGTGCCACTTGCTGAATTTCTTGATGAACAACTTGCTAGGGCTAGAGAGAATGAAATTATTGAAACTAATAATATTGATGAAAGTGATGATGAAGGCTCTCCTAATAAATATGAACTGCCTGTTGTGCCTAAGGGCTATGTTATGGATGAAGAAACTACTAGAGACTTTCTTGCTTGCAATAATAGAAGTGATCTTAAGAAATTATTAGCTAAGCTGAAACAAAAAACTCTGAATGCTAGAATGAAATATGATCCTGCTTATGCTACTTCACCTATCTTTGTTACTGATAAGGATTATGAATTCTCTGTTGATCCTGATATAATTACTTTGGTTGAATCAGATCCTTTCTATGGCTATGAATCTGAAACTGTTGTGGCACATCTTACTAAATTAAATGATATAGCCACCCTGTTAACTAATGATGAGAGAACTCGCTACTTTTATATCCTTAAAATATTTCCGTTCTCATTATAGGGTGATGCTAAGATATGGTTTAATTCTCTTGATCCTGGTTGTGTGCGTAGTCCCCAGGATATGATTTTTACTTCTCTGCTAAATATTTCCCTTTACATAAGAAACAAGCTGCTTTAAGGGAAATATATAATTTTGTGCAAATTGAAGAAGAGAGTCTCCCACAAGCTTGGGGGAGGCTTC
Organism: Triticum aestivum; assembly: GCF_018294505.1. Lineage (NCBI taxonomy): Eukaryota > Viridiplantae > Streptophyta > Magnoliopsida > Poales > Poaceae > Triticum > Triticum aestivum. The sequence continues at coordinate 36,055,174 of NC_057799.1, read as the reverse complement.
TCCAATTACTTAATGCTTTGCCTGATCATCCTCTTAAGAAAAATGAAATACTTGATATCTTTTATAATGGACTAACCGATGCTTCCAGAGACCACCTGGATAGTTGTGCTGGTTCTGTTTTCAGGGAAAGAACACCAGATGAAGCTGAAATTCTATTGAATAATATGTTGACTAATGAAAATAATTGGACACTTCCTGAGCCAACTCCTGAACCTATTCCTAAACCAACTCCGAAGAAAAGGGGTGTTCTATTTCTCATTCCTAAAGATATGCAAGAGGCAAAGAAATCTATGAAAGAAAAGGGTATAAAAGCTGAAGATGTTAAGAATTTACCTCCTATTGAAGAAATACATGGTCTTAATTTACCGCCTGTTGAAGAAATACAAGATTTTAATCCATTACCTATTGAAGAAGTACACAGTCTTGATAACCCGACACAGGTAGTAAAGGTAAATTCTCTCTATAGATATGATAAGTCTGAAATCCCTCCTACTAAAATTGCTAGCCAATGCTTAGATGAGTTTGATAATTTTATGGTTAAGCAAGAAGACTTCAATGCTTATTTTGGTAGACAATTAAAACAAAATGCTTATATGATTGAACACTTGGGTGATTACATGTCTAGAGTTAAAGGTGAACTTAAACTCATTTGTAAACATGCTTCTATGGTTACCACTCAAGTAGAACAAGTACTTAAAGCTCAAAATGATTTGCTCAATGAATTGAATAGTAAGAATAATGATTTTGCTGTTAGAGTGGCTACTAGAACTGGTAAAATGACTCAGGAACCTTTGTATCCTGAAGGCCACCCTAAGAGAATTGAGCAAGATTCTCAAAGAAATAATATTGATGCACCTAGTCCTTCTAAAAAGAAGAAAAAGAAAAATGATAGGACTTTGCATGCTTCTAGTGAACCTACTGCTGAACCACCTGAGAATCCCAATGATATTTCTATTTCTGATGCTGAAACACAATCTGGTAATGAACATGAACCTAGTGATAATGTTAATTATGATGTTCATATTGATGCTCAACCTTGTAATGACAATGATGTAGAGATTGAACCTGTTGTTGATCTTGATAACCCACAATCAAAGAATCAACGTTATGACAAGAGAGACTTTGTTGCTAGGAAGCACAGTAAAGAAAGGGAACCATGGGTTCAGAAACCCATGCCTTTTCCTCTCAAACCATCCAAGAAAAAGGATGATGAGGATTTTGAGCGCTTTGCTGAAATGATTAGACCTATCTTTTTGCGTATGCGATTAACTGATATGCTCAAAATGAATCCTTATGCTAAGTACATGAAAGAAATTGTTTCTAATAAAAGAAAGATACCGGAAGCTGAAATTACCACCATGCTTGCTGATTATACTTTTAAGGGTGGAATACCTAAGAAACTAGGAGATCCAGGAGTACCAACTATACCATGCTCCATGAAAAGAAACTATGTTAAAACTGCTTTATGTGATCTTGGAGACGGTGTTAGTGTTATGCCTCTCTCTTTATATCGTAGACTTGATTTGAATAAGTTGACACCTACTGAAATATCTTTGCAAATGGCGGATAAATGAACTACTATACCTGTCGGTATTTGTGAGGATGTGCCTGTTGTGGTTGCAAAAGTTACTATTTTAACGGACTTTGTTATTCTTGATATTCCCGAGGACGATAGTATGTCTATTATTCTTGGAAAACCCTATTTAAATACTGCAGGGGCTGTTATTGATTGCAACAAAGGCAATGTCACTTTTCATGTTAATGGTAATGAGCATACGGTACACTTTCCGAGGAAACAACCTCAAGTTCATAGTATCAACTCTATTGGAAAAATTCCATCGATTATTTTTGGAGGTTTTGAATTTCCTCTTCCTACTGTCAAAAAGAGATATGATATTCTTATTATTGGGGATGTGCATATCCCCGTCGAGGTAACATAGTGTTATTCGAAATTTCTCCGGTTTCATGTTATCCGGAATGAGTTTGTTAACAAGACTTGATCAACCTTGTTAGTGGATTCCTTTTGATGAGCATGAGATGGGTGAAGTTAGAAAGCACAACCTTCTGTACCCTCCTTTTACCTTCTGTTATTTAGTTGAAATAAAGTAAAAATAGTACTTTTTGTCTGTTTTCTGAATTATCCATGCAATATAAAAATACCCCGAAAATAAAGGTTCTCCAAATGCCCCGAAATTGAAATATGATTTTTTCTGGAATATTTGAGAATATCTGGCTCTGAGAACACAGCAGGGGGAGCAAGCACCTAGGCACGAGGGTCCAGGGCGCGCCCACCCCCTGGGCGCGCCCCCTACCTCGTGGGCCCACGGTGGCTCCCCTCCACTTATTCCTGCACCCACACACTTTTTCTTCCTCCCAAAAAAATCACCATCCAGCTCAAGCACGAGTTCTAGCTCATTTTGTTGCGATTTTCGATCTCTTTGCTCAAAGCACCTCTCACAAAACTGCTCTGGGGGATTGTTCCTTGGTATGTGACTCCTCCATTGGTCCAATTAGTTTTTGTTCTAGTGCTTTATTCATTGCAAATTTGTGCTACCTAGGTGACCATGTTCTTGAGCTTGCATGTCAAATTTATATGGTTCCAAGTAGTTCTAATGCTTGATATAGGCTCTAGGCACTTGTAGGAGTAGTTGCTATCAATTTTGTTGAGCTTGGTTCACTCTTATTTTGAAGTTACTAAAAATTTCAGAAATTTTTCAGAGTAAGAAATATGTTTAGGAAAATGTACCAAGGTAGTTCTTCGAGGAAGCAAGGACCCAGGCTTGCAATGCGTGATGCTGATGATGAACCACCAAGGGACGCTCCAGTGCGAGCTTGTGAATGGACTTCAGAAGACTTTATGGATCGAGCAGGAATCAAGGAAGAATTTAACGCATATTTGCGTAGCGCTGATCTTGTGAGCTTCGAGGCAGAAAAGTGCCGTCAGTACCACTATCTCACTAGTTCCTTTGTGAGGAGGTTTGAATTTTCATCTTCACGCAATTCTCAAACTGTCCTGTTTGATCTTTATGAAAATTCTTATACCATGGACTTAGAGGATTTTACCACTGCTTGCAAACTTCCACAATGGGGTAGTCCTAGTGAACCTCGCAAATCTGAATTTAGAGATTTTCTTGCTAGTATAACTGTGGGGGAATCTAGAGATATAGCACAAGCTACCATAGGGAGTATTCATTTTCCTGCTATACATTATTTTGCTCTCTTCATAGGTAGGTGCATAAATGGTAAAGATGAAGCATGTCATATGTGTGTCCCTGACCTCAGTGTTCTCAGGAGCGCTGTGTTAGGAGATAAACGTTATAATTTGGGAGCCATTGTTGCACATAGGTTGCATAATAATAGATTTAATGGAGATTTCTTTGGTGGAATTTATGCAACCCGCTTAGCTAATTTTCTTGGTGTAACCATACGTGATGATGATATTGAATTGCCTCCTACTTATCTAGACTTTAATGCTATGGTTCACCATCAGGTTGTCGAGAGGAATGAACCACCTCTCCAGTACCGACTAATCTTTGACAGGCGTCACACTGTCAATATTGTTCTCCCTGCCCCTACTCTCTTTGACTTTCAGGCAAAGGGGAGATATTTCATAACCAGGGAGGAGGCAAATGATTACGAAAGGAGGACGAGGGTAGCTCGCCTCCAAGCTGCAGCCCACGATGCAATAGCCGCTGCATCTCAGTACAACCCTAGCTACAACTATGGATATCCGCCAGGCCATCCGTGGCCATAAACCAACTTAGGCCAAAAGCCTAAGCTTGGGGGAGTACGTATTTCTCACCGACATTACATTTATGTTTACACACTCATTGCTAGTTGTCGGTGCTCATACTTTTTCACTGTAATATCCATGCTAGTTTATTTTTCCTTTTTATGCTTTCTTCTTGTGTGGTTGAAAAACCTTAAGAAAAACCAAAAAAATTAGCTGTAGCGTTTAGCTAGTTTACTTTCCTGCTGTAGTAGTAGTAATTAAAAGAAAACCCAAAAATCTTTCCTGTTCTTCTTTTGCTTGTTGGGAGCTTTCCCGTGTAAATAGTTTTTCTTTTCTTTTCTTTGGGTGTCGAGAGGAGAAGACCATAATTAAAATGTTGAAGTGGCTCTTATATGCATTATTGTTGATTTAACCAACAGCCCATATTGCCATGTCTTCTCCTGTTTATTGAATGCTCGCAGATTCCAGCTTAGTCCAATGCACGTGCACTATTATTATTATTATTATTCACATCGTTTGGTCGTGCAAGTGAAAGGCAATTATGGCGATATATGATGGACTAATTGAGATGGGAGAAGCTGGTATGAACTCGACCTCTCTTGTTTTTGTAAATATGATTAGTTCATCGTTCCTGATTCAGCCTATTATGAATAAACATGTTTGCAATGACAATTAGAGATTATAGTTGCTTATGCCATGCTTAATTAGCTAGGAGCTTATAATGGTTTACCTTGCGTGCCAACATGCTATTAAAATGGTGTGATATGGTATGATGGGGTGGTATCCTCCTTTGAATGATTTAAGTGACTTGACTTGGCACATGTTCACGCATGTAGTTGAAACAAATCAACATAGTCTTCACGATATTTATGTTCATGGTGGATTATATCCTACTCATGCTTGCACTCAATGTTTATTAATTTTAATGCATGTTCATGACTGTTGTCGCTCTCTAGTTGGTCGCTTCCTAGTCTTTTGCTAGTCTTCACTTGTACTAAGCGGGAATACTGCTTGTGCATCCAATCCCTTAAACCCCAAAGTTATGCCATATGAGTCCACTATACCTTCCTATATACGGTATCTACCTGCTGTTCCAAGTAAATTTGTATGTGCCAAACTCCAAACCTTCAAATGAAATTCTGTTTTGTACGCTCGAATAGCTCATGTATCAACTAGGGCTGTCCGTATCTTCCATGCTAGGCGGGTTATTCTCAAGAGGAGTGGACTCCGCTCCTCACTCATGAGAAAATGGCTGGTCACCGGGATGCCCAGTCCCATGCTTTATGCAAATCAAATCAAAATAATTGCAAACAAAACTCCCCCAGGGCTGCTGCTAGTTGGACGGTACCCCGTTGTTTCGGATGGCCGTGGAGTGTGCTTGTTGGTGCAGGGGGAGTATAAACTTTACCATTCTGTTTGGGAACCGCCTATAATGTGTGTAGCATGGAAGATATCGCCATCTCTTGGTTGTTATGTTGACAATGAAAGTATGCCGCTCAAAATATTATTTACCTCTATTTCAAAACCGAGCTCTGGCACCTCTACAAATCCCTGCTTCCCTCTGCGAAGGGCCTATCTATTTACTTTTATGTTGAGTCATCACCCTCTTATTAAAAAGCACCAGCTGGAGAGCACCGCTGTCATTTGCATCCATTACTATTAGTTTATATTGGGTATGACTATGACTGGATCTCTTTTACTTTGAATTACAGTGCTTAGTCAGTCCATGATCTTCAAAGGTGCTCTGCATTTATGTTTTGCGGTCTCAGAAAGGGCTAGCGAGATACCATCTTGTTATATCATATTATGATTGTTTTGAGAAAGTGTTGTCATCTGAGATTTATTATTATTGCTCGCTAGTTGATTATGCCATTGACATGAGTAAACATGAGATCTAAATGTTATTGTGATTATGGTTAGTCATAATCTTTGCTGAAAACTTGAATGTTGGCTTTACATATTTACAACAACAAGAGCAAACCGAGTTTGTAAAAGTTTTTCTTTATCACTTTCAGTTTGTCAACTGAATTGCTTGAGGACAAGCAAAGGTTTAAGCTTGGGGGACTTGATACGTCTCCGTCGTATCTACTTTTCTAACACTTTTGCCCTTGTTTTGGACTCTAACTTGCATGATTTGAATGGAACTAACACGGACTGACGTTGTTTTCAGCAGAATTACCGTGGTGTTATTTTTATGTAGAAACAAAAGTTCTCGGAATGACCTGAAAATCAATGGAGATTATTTTTGGAAAATATAAAAAATATTGGCGAAAGAATCAAGGCCAGGGGGCCCACACCCTTTCCACGAGGGTGGGGGCGCGCCTGCCCCTGGGCGCGCCCCCCTGCCTCGTGGGCCCCCTGGAGCTCCACTGACCTCAACTCCAACTCCATATATTCGTGTTCGGGGAGAAAAAAATCAGCGAGAAGGATTCATCGCGTTTTACGATACGGAGCCGCCGCCAAGCCCTAAACTCTCTCGGGGGGGCTGATCTGGAATCCGTTCGCGGCTCCGGAGAGGGGAATCCGTCGCCGTCGTCATCATCAACCATCCTTCATCACCAATTTCGTGATGCTCACCGTCGTGCGTGAGTAATTCCATCGGAGGCTTGCTGGACGGTGATGGGTTGGATGAGATTTATCATGTAATCGAGTTAGTTTTGTTAGGGTTTGATCCCTAGTATCCACTATGTTCTGAGATTGATGTTGCTATGGCTTTGCTATGCTTAATGCTTGTCACTAGGGCCCGAGTGCCATGATTTCAGATCTGAACCTATTATTTTTTCATGAATATATGTGAGTTCTTGATCCTATCTTGCAAGTCTATAGTCACCTACTATGTGTTATGATCCGGCAGCCCCGAAGTGACAATAATCGGGACCACTCCCGGTGATGACCGTAGTTTGAGGAGTTCATGTATTCACTATGTGGTAATGCTTTGGTCCGGTGCTCTATTAAAAGGAGGCCTTAATATCCCTTAGTTTCGCTAGGACCCCGCTGCCACGGGAGGGTAGGACAAAAGATGTCATGCAAGTTCTTTTCCATAAGCACGTATGACTATATTCGGAATACATGCCTACATTACATTGATGAATTGGAGCTAGTTCTGTGTCACCCTATGTTATGACTGTTACATGATGAGCCACATCTGGCATAATTCTCCATCACCGATCCAATGCCTACGAGCTTTTCACATATTGTTCTTTGCTTATTTACTTTTCCGTTGCTAGTGTTACAATCACTACAAAACCCAAAAATATTACTTTTGCTACCGTTACCGTTACTTCCATATTACTTTGCTGCTAAATATTTTGCTGCAGATACTAAGTTATCCAGGTATGGTTGAATTGACAACTCAACTGCTAATACTTGAGAATATTCTTTGGCTCCCCTTGTGTCGAATCAATAAATTTGGGTTGAATACTCTACCCTCGAAAACTGTTGCGATCCCCTATACGAGAACTCATCTGTTACACGGGCACTTCAATGTTTTTTAAACTTATTAGAACTCCAGCCTATTTTTGCGTTTAGTATGCATCATTCAAAGTGACGTCATCAATTTCCAACACGTTCTGACATCATTTGCTGTTTTTCAGTCATTTACCAATTTATTTAGAGAGCTAAATGACGGTGAAATTGAAAATCACTACAAAATGAACTCTGAAAATGTTGGAACTTGGCATGGTATCATCATTTCACCCGCATAGCATGTGCAAAAGAGTAGAGAGGGTCACGGCGAAAACTGGACGCACCTCGTGTACAAACTGGACAATCTCTTTCGGGGTCTCAGGGTTTCGGACGAGAACTCATCTGTTACACGGGCACTTCAATGTTTTTTAAACTTATTAGAACTCCAGCCTATTTTTGCGTTCAGTATGCATCATTCAAAGCGACGTCATCAATTTCCAACACGTTCTAACATCATTTGCTGTTTTTCAGTCATTTACCGATTTGTTTAGAGAGCTAAATGACGATGAAATTGAAAATCACTATAAAATGAACTCTGAAAATGTTGGAACTTGGCATGGTATCATCATTTCACCCGCATAGCATGTGCAAAAGAGTAGAGAGGGTCACGGCGAAAACTGGACGCACCTCGTGTACAAACTAGACAATCTCTTTTGGAGTATTAGGGTTTCGGACGAGAACTCATCTGTTACACGGGCACTTCAATGTTTTTTAAACTTATTTGAACTCCAGCCTATTTTTGCGTTCAGTATGCATCATTCAAAGCGACGTCATCAATTTCCAACACGTTCTGACATCATTTGCTGTTTTTCAGTCATTTACCGATTTGTTTAGAGAGCTAAATGAGGGTGAAATTGAAAATCACTACAAAATGAACTCTGAAAATGTTGGAACTCGGCATGGTATCATCATTTCACCCGCATAGCATGTGCAAAAGAGTAGAGAGGGTCACGGCGAAAACTGGACGCACCTCGTGTACAAACTGGACAATCTCTTTCGGAGTATCAGGGTTTCGGACGAGAACTCATCTGTTACACGGGCACTTCAATGTTTTTTAAACTTATTTGAACTCCAGTCTATTTTTGCATTAAGCCTATATATATGGCACTTACGAAAAAATCAGTTTCATCGACCCACTTCTTCTCCAACTTCTTCGCGCGACATCGCCGCCGCCGCCGCGCCGTCGCCCATCGCGCGCCACCCTCGCCGGCCCCGCCGCCCTCGCCGCCCCCGCCGCCCGTCATCGCCGTCACCGCCGTCGCCCCCGCCGCCCTCGCCGTCACCGCCGTCGCCCCCGCCGCCCGTCGTACGCCGTCACCGCCGTCGCCCCCGCCCCATACTACGTCGCTGTCTCGATCGCGCCGTCGCCCCCGTCCCGCCGCCCGTCGTCGCGCCGTCCCCGTCGCATCGCCGTCTCGCGCCGCCGCCCGTACGCCGCCACCCCCCGCTCGTACACATACACACACACATACACACACACACACACACACACACACACATATTTTTTTAACTTATTTTCTGTTTTCTGTTGTTTAGATTAATGTTAGATGAATTACATAGATAAGAATGTTAGAATGTTAATGTTAGATCAATTATATGGAAAAGATGTTAAATATTAATGTCAATTTTAGATGAATTAGCTAGATATTAATTAGGTATATATATGAGATTTGAACTAGTTGAATTAATATAACTAGTTTATATTTAGTATGAAAATTAATATAACAAGTTTATTTTTAGTAAGAAAATTTAGGTATATGAGATTATTTGAACTAGTTGAATTAATATAACTAGTTTATTTTTAGTAAATGCTTAGTTGAACTAGTTTAATTAATATAACTAGTTTATTTTTAGTATGAAAATTAATAGAACAAGTTTATTTTTAGTAAGAAAATTTAGGTATATGAGATTATTTGAACTAGTTGAATTAATATAACTAGTTTATTTTTAGTAAATACTTAGTTGAACTAGTTGAATTAGTAGAACTAGTTTATTTTTAGTAAGAAAATTTAGGTATATGAGATTTGATGATCTAATTAAAATATTACTATATATAGCTACTTTATATATATTTTTTAGTAAGAAAATTAATAGAACCAGTTTATTTTTAGTAAATTCTTAGTTGAATTAGTTGAATTAATAGAACTAGTTTATTTTTAGTAAAAAAATTAGATATCTGAGATTTGATGATCTAATTAAAATATTACTATATAGAAGTAGCTACTTTATTTTAGTAAGAAAATTAATAGAACAAGTTTATTTTTATTAAATGCTTAGTTGAATTAATAAAACTAGTTGAACTAATAGAAGTAGTTGAATTAGTTGAATTAATAGAACTAGTAAGTGTTTAATGTTTCACCTATATGAACATAGGAAATGTCGTCTGACGATGAAAATGATTTCATTAAGTGCGAATACTGTGAAGACCAGCGCGGCCTGTGCGACAGAAATTTCCTTGTTGATGATAGGCGCTTCAGCATCAAGCTGGATGAGACCTTCGAAGTGGATACAGTAAGTCACAACGACAAGTCTTTTTTCGTAATTAAGCATGATTTATATATGCTTCATTTGCTTCAACTTATAATTTTAAATTTTCTACTAGCGCATCCTCTGCCATGCAAGAATTTTTGTCTTGGATAAGATAGGTTTCAGTGCTATGGAAACTATGGAGGTAAAGAGAGTTTACCTGAAGACCGAGCATGGTTAACTTTCAACGTCAAATTATACAATGCAGACACGTACACCTATTTTGAATGCAAAACTTGGCAAGCACTATGCAAGGCTTATGCATTTGAGCCTGATATGGTTATCACCTTTGATATTCGTCCGGAAGATGATATTGAAGGTAATAGAGACATCTGGGTCGATGTGCAGACGCCTCCAGTTCTACCATTATGTGAGTTTCTCAACCATATTTATGTCTTTGATATTGTTTATTCAAAAATAGTTGACAACTAATTTCTATTGATAGCTTATTTCCATTCAAGCAAACATGTCCGGCGCTTGGTAGACAGGACCTACTACTGTCCCGGAGCTGAACTAAACTGCGAGGAGATAAGTCATTATGTTTCATGGCTTGAGGATCTTCATACTGTTAAGACAAAATTTCTTCCTGCACTTAGAAATGTTAGTACTCAAAACGTGCGACCAATAGTGATCGTATTGAACTACGGTCACATCTATTTAAGAAAGATGGTAAGATTTTTACTATTTGTCCTCAGTGCATCTTTTGCATACATTATTTTTTTGCTAAACTTTTATTGCTAAGTATATTAATTACTATATGATATTCTTCAACAGGGACTCCCGATGACAGTTGTGCCTCAGTGGATCGAGACTAAAGGTCACATGTCAATGGTTAGCTTACGGCCAAGATATCGTACATTGCACATGAGTGCATTCAGGATTTCTAAAAGCGATGAATGCTTAATAGTGAAAGATTGGAGCAAAATTGTTAACGATCCCAGAGAAGTACTAGGGGGCAACAATGAGAAGCGCAGCCCACGATTAGGAGACAGGTTCATCTGCATGCTCCAGTATGATGAATCAGGAGAGCTATACATGTTCTATGCTATTTTACCTGAGAGAGAGCAGCAGGAGTGATTTAGCTAGTTCATGCTCTTAGTACTTTTGTCCTCTCATGTCCGTGTTCTTCGTCCTGAACTTAATCTCAAAGGATGATTTGCTTTTGTGGTGTTATGAACGCTTATAATATGATGACCATGTTGAACTCGATGATATCTTTGCTTCTGGTACAAGTGAATGTTTTTTCTTTAAGCTAGTGTTGGTGCTGATTAGATAGCGGTAATGACTATGATTAAACAGTGGTAATGACGACTATGATGATTTTTAGCTAGCTAATTTACTGTTGTTGATGATATGATGCAAGAGTTTTTATATTAATATGATGATGATGATGATGAATTATTATATCATTTATAAAAGAAACCGCAGATTAGTTTCAGCTGGATGGATCCTAGCTAAGTGATCAAGTATATGCCATATCCATATTATACTTGATCACTTAATTATAGGTGATCAAGTATAATATGGATATGGCATATACTTGATCACTTAGCTAGGATCCACATGCATCCAGTCGAAACTAATTTGCGGTACTTTCACCTAATGCTTTAACAACTAAAATAATCACTAAATTAAATTAAAAACACAAAATTAAAGGAAAAATAAAAAAATAATACCAAAACACACCCAAACATTTAGTACCGGTTGGTGTTACCAACCGGTACTAATGTCCTGCACGCACCCGGGCCTGGCTCGTGCCACGTGGTGGCACTTTAGCGCCGGTTCGTGATGAACCGGTACTAAAGGGGGGGACCTTTAGTCCCCACTCTTTAGTGCCGGTTGTGGAACCGGCACTAAAGGCCCTTACGAACCGGCGCTAAAGCCCGGTTCTGCACTAGTGCTCTCCGTGACACGACAGAAGCAAGGCCCGTGTGGGGGGCAATCAATATATGTTTTCTGTATATTTAAGTTAATGAAATTAGTTTTGGAAAAAAATTAAAAAATTAAAAAGAGAAAATAAATAAAATATTAAAATATTATTAGAAATCTATGCCTACGGCAAAGCCGTCGGCATAGCTACGGCCACGGAACGGTAGAGCCCTGGATCGATGACGTGGCGTAGGGCGGGGATCGATGATTTCGCAAGATCCATGGGCCAGGCCTATGCCGACATAAATATGCCACCCCACGGGACCGGCGAGCGACGCGGATCGATGACATGGCGGGCTCCGCGGATCGATGACGTTGGCATAGCTATGCCGACGGCCACCGTTAGCCCGTCGGTGTAGCCTGACGCCGTCAAACGGCCATCGCCGCCCGGGTGGACGGGCCCACGTGATATGCCGACGGCCGCCGTAGGCATATTCATTGCGACGCCGATGGCTGATCTATGCCGACGGGTGCCGTCAGCATCGATTGATATACGACGACGGCCTTTCTATGCCGACGAGTTTAGCTGGGCCGTCGGGATATGCCCATCTATGCCGACGGGGGCCGTCGGCATCGCAAGTTTTTCTGGTAGTGTACTAATTGCACTGTCACCTCGCTTGATTCGTTTGTACTCACGATTCCTTTTCAAATATAAGCTTCTCTCTGTTGTGGCGTCATCTGCATATACCTAACCCGATCACGGTAACGTTTGCGTTGAGAAGGATCCGTTGGTACAGCACCGGTTTGTTCAGTTAGGTGACGATAACGATCTACAATCATCAGCTTAATGAGACGCACACAAGAAAGGATTGGTACTGAACTGGAATTTACATTTCAGGGTATGGAGAGAGAGAGAGATGGGGGGAGAGAGAATGCTCTTTAGCTAACAATCATTTTTTCATGGGTAAACAGAAAATATGAATTCACTATCGCAGTTGATGTTCATCAGTAATGAGTGTCAATCATATTTCTATCAAAATAAATATATTAAATGTGAACAATGAAATGGCCCAAATAAAATAGCGGAGTCATAAAAGATCAAGAAAAATAATCAAATCATCTTTCATGACACACTTATCTCAAAACATAGTAGCTTTTGTAGTCTACGTACAGAATCTGCAACTTACACTGGCTTAGACAAAAATGCAAACACCTTGCACGCAAAGAAACAGCCAAGAACATCAACAAGGTATGACCAGCTAATCCTAATGACAGGAAGCAATCTGACGTAAAGGAATACTCCTTGTCGATGTAGAGAAGGAGCAACTCACCTGTGCTTTCCTCCCGTGCTGTTGGCCGTCCGCACAGAGAATGTGTATTGTACATGGCGGGCTTGCCGGTGTAGGGCGCGGCTGGAGAGAGCCAAGAGACGAAGACGCGCGAATCTGAATGAACGGAGACGGGGTGCGAGAGTGGCACACTTCAGAACAACCAAGCCCTGCGATCTAAATAGCAAGGTCGTCAAAGAATTGAGGTGCTCTGCAAGCAGAAGGAAATGGAATTTTAGCAAGATGTGAGCGGGGAGGGAGATACAGGCAATGGGAGACAACGGGATGGAGTTGTGGCAGGATGATAGCTTTGTGCTAGCTCGGGATGAAGCCTTTTGTTTTCTCCTTTTCCGGTCCAGCAGAGCGCGCGCGCGGGGCTCTGTTTCAATTAAATTATTTCATACGTCGTGGGCTGTGGAGCTATCGGGAAGGTGCGAGCAGCTTCCAAACGCCCGACCGCGGGAAGGGAGTGGTAGCGAATCCAACTGATTGCAGCCGTCCGATTCGGTGGACCTAAGGGCTGATGAAGGGTGGATAAGGGGATACGTGGTGAAATCAACGGCTAGAAGTGAGTTTGTGTTACTTGGCGGGAATCAAGAGTACGTAGAGTGTAAATCCAATTTCAAAACTGATGCATTATAGTAGTAGAGATAGAGATATACTCCTATACTCCTATGTAGTGTACCACTTTTGCATCCAACTCAGTGTATCAATCCTAACCATTAATCTCATAAATCTAACGGCTCAGAGCTGAGGGATTCGCAATGAACAGTAGCTTCAGTTGCCTCTATCATGTTCTGGAATCATCCAGTCTTCATTCCCCCAAAAAAGGCCCACGCATGCCTCATGGCCGTGTACCTTTTGAGCTGCAGCAAGTCTGCAACTGTATAAAGGGGTACATTTCTTCTGGCATGTACTCCCTCCGTTCCAAAATAGATGACTCAACTTTGTACTAACTTAATACAAAGTTGGCTCATCTATTTTGGAACGGAGGTAGTATTAGCTTATCTTTGTTTATTTACATTAATTCAAATCTCTTTCACCAATAGATGAGGATTGCCCTTAAGTTCGTCCATCCACAATGTTCACTTGCTTTGATCATTTGTCAGGACACGCTATTATGTTAAGACGTGCATTGCACGTATATGCAAACTAGTATAATGTAGGTGTGGTACCTAAATGGCCTATAGTCAGTGCGGCCCATTTATCACATGCTATTTTTTTTTACAAAAATCTGCAATTATAATTACTCTAATACACATGCTACCACTCTGCATTTTGCACACGTTAACATCCGTAGATTATAATAATAATAAAGTTAGATTCAAATATTCAGATGGTATCAATAATGTAATAGTTACCTCGTGGTATACAAATATTCGTGTGCATGCATTATTTTAAAAATTTATAAACCAGCCCCCCATGCCATGCCGTGCGTTATAAATATTTGTGGTACATAAATAATAATCTCGTGGTACACAAATATTCGGGTGCACACAAAATAAATATACAGATGTATGCAATAAAATAGCTAACTAAAAGTGTCCATGTAATTTTAAGAAATTTTAACCTATTATTTACAAAATACTATTTTTAAATATAGTGGATACAAACATTTTTGTACATGCATGGCTATATTTAATTTATAGAATTTATGGATAACAACATTTACTAATTACGAATATTCACTGGTGTATTAATTTCTCTCATGACTTATATTCTTAATTTTTATATAATGTAAATATAATCCACGAGTTAATATTCGTATGTACATTTTAATTAAAATTTAATAATACATGCACAGTCTGTCACCATTTTGCACATTCTGCGCCCATACGCTTGTGTCCGCACATTTGAACCCTGTCTGTCACCATTTTTCATTTTTGTTTTCTTGTGTACTGACAGAAAGGACCCATTTGTCAGAGAAGCATAGTATTCAACTAAAATCCTGTTTCACCTCTACAAGTGGACCCCATGCCACGTCAGCCACATACGGCGCCACCGGCATATACTTTACGTCTACGAATGAGATTAGCACTGTATTTGCACGTTCATGCCAAGTTTTAGCATCAGCTCAACGTATTTTTCAAGTTTAGACAGTAAAATAAACATCTGTGGCAAGTTCAAGCACCACTGGTGTTATTCCCGAAAAAAATAAGATGATGAACACATAGATATGACTTTGTCGATATATCTTGAAGCTATGCGGTTCCATTCTTTAGTACGCGTTGTGCGGGTGTGTTCATGGGCACCGTACAGTGCTTGCAATTGCAACAACGGAGCACGTGGTAGCCGCTGCATCACACAAACTGCTGCACTGCAACAGTGAAATCCTGTCAATAAATAAAACCTCCAGCGAAAGCTGCTAAAGAATCACAAGCAAACCACATCCGCACACACGGCTGACACCAACGCATCGATCCAGCGTTCGACAGAGAAAGATGGCAGCCGACGGCATGCACGTCATGATGTTCCCCTTCCTCGCCTTGGGCCACATCAGCCCGTTCGTGGAACTGGCGCGCAAGCTTGTCGCCACCGGCGGGGTGCGGGTCACGCTTCTGTCGGCCGCGGCCAACGTGCCCGCGTCGAGGCCATGCTGGGGCCGGCGGCTGGCGCGGTGGCCGTGGCCCCGCTGCGCCTCCAGCGCGTGCCAGGCGAGAGCACGGCCGAGGTCTCGGCGGACGGCGCCGAGCTGCTCAAGGTCGCCGTCGACGGACGAAGCCAAATGTGTGTATCTGCCCCATTACCTTTTTTTTTTTTTTGAGATCCAACCCTGCTCGAATTAACTCATGATATTGTCAGGGATACAGATTAAGTTTGGTTTCTCAGTCAACCAAACATGCCTACCCAAAGGTAAGGAAATTACAGCTTTTGCTAAGGAATGTGCTTCTAAGTTTGAGTCCCTCTTCTCATGCAAAACAACAGCGGACACAAAATCCTGCATGCTTCTTTTCAGCTCAAAGATAATCGCTTTGGCCCCTCCCATGTAATCTGTCTTGAGATGGTTTACAGTATTTAGACAGTCAGTGGCCACAACAATCTTGGTGCAGGCAAGGTCCTTTGCCAAAGCGAGTGCCTCCCTCGCTGCCATGTCCTCGAGAATCTCCGGCGACACAAGTTCAGCAACAGTAACAGCAGAAGCTCCAAGAAAGTTACCTGAAACATCACGACAAATAGCGGCAAAAGACCCGCGGTCGCCAAACAGCGCCATCAACATGTATTTTAACTGAACCCGCAGGGGGCGCTGTCCATGTGACCTGACGATGAGCCTTCGCTCTCGGCTGCTGGCCAACTGGCCGGAGATGGACTAGCTCGGCCTCCTGGATGTCATTCAGATAACCTTGTATGAAGGAAAAAGTGGTCAGGGGAGACTGAAACTGCTCCTCATGAACGACTTTCCTCCTTGCCCATCATATCGACCAGAGAGTAACAAGTAATTTCACAAAATCCTGACTGCATAAGGAAGCTTGCATTTCCACGAGCCAAAGCCTCGCATCGTTGTGAGAACATGCTATCATGTGATCGATCAGATCGTCGTCCACGAGGGACCAGACGCATTTTGCCATGGTACAGTTTATGAGAGCATGTCTCCAAGTATCCTGAGCAGAGCTGCAAACGGGACATATATCAGATTCTGTCATCTTCCTGTGGCTCCGCAAAGATTCAGTAGGGATTGAGTTTCTGGCAAGCCGCCAAGCAAATTTTTTTAGCTTTCCTGAGATCTTCAGTTTCCACAAGCTCGTCCATTCCTTCCTCTTGTCATCTGTGTTTGAAGATCCCGGCCTCTCCATTAGCCAGTCCTCTCTTCTGCGCTTTGTCTCCATAAGTAATCTATAAGCAGATCTAACTGTGAATTGACCCGATTTTTCATAATGCCATGCCCATGAATCCGCCATACTGATCGAACACAGAGGAATGTTCAATATAGCTTTTACATTGGGCTCCTGCAACTGTTCGCGCAGAACCACCCTATCCCATTGCCTCTCAGAGGGGTTAATCAGTTCACTGACTTTGTCCAATGGGTTTTGGCTTCTCGGATGTAATGCGCGCAGCATGTAATCTCTTGGTATCCAATTCTGGTTCCAAATACTTGTTTGTTGTCCATTACCAATTCTTCTGACAATTCCTTGCTTCAACACTTCCGTTCCAGCACAAATTGCTCTCCAAACCTGGGATGGGTGAGATCCAGAGGAGCTTCGAGAATGTCAGTATCCAGATAGTAAACTGCTTTCAACAGTTTTGCACTTAACGAATCCGAATTTTGTAGGAGTCGCCATGACTGTTTTGCAAGCATCGAAACATTGAACATTTGAGTATCTCGGAAACCCAAACCACCCAAATATTTTGGCATGGTTAGAGTTTCCCAAGAAACCCATGCCGTCTTTCGAGCTCCATTTTTACTACCCCAAAAGAACTGACGCGACAGTTTGTCAATGTGCAGACAGAGGCCTCTTGGCAAAAGAAAACAGGACATAGAGAATGTGGGGATCGATTGTGCTACTGATTTTATCAAGACTTCTTTCCCCGCTGCTGCCAAACATTTTTCCATCCACCCCTGTACCTTAGCCCAAACTCTGTCCTTGATATACTTAAACACTCCATTCTTAGACTTGCCAACATCTGACGGCAACCCAAGGTACCGTTCAGCTAGGGATTCGTTTTGCACATCTAAGATATTCTTAATTCCTTCTCTAGCTTCATTTGAGACACCCTTGCCAAAAAAAATTACTAGACTTGGCAAGGTTCACCTTTTGGCCTGAAGCTGCACAATATTCATCAATAGTCTGTCTCATCTTAGCTGTTGCTTCATTATTTGCTTTGAACAGTAGCAGACAATCATCTGCAAAGAGAAGATGATTAACCGGGGGAGCATTGGGAGCCACTACCATCCCTCTCACATTACCAATCCTCTTGATGAGCCCCAGAGATAAAATTTCTCTCCCCTGGATAATCGCCCACCATACTTGTGACGAGGCCGAACCAAGTGTGGCCTCAACCTCAAGCAAATGACATTCTGAGAAGTATCTAGCTTTTAAAACCCGCGCATTAAGTGATTCCGGTTGCTCTATCAATCTCCGTGCCTGTCGAGCCAATAAGGCAAAGTTAAAAAGTTAGATGTCGTGAAAACTCATGCCGCCCATGGACTTGGGCTTTGACATGGTGTTCCATGATACCCACGCTGGTTTCCTCGGTCCATTATTGCTTCCCCATCAAAATTTTCAGATCAAGCCATTTAAGTGTTCACACAAGCCTCAGGGTAGCTTAATGCAAGACATTGAATAGGTAGGTATCGATTGCACAACTGACTTGATGAGAACCTCCTTACCACCTACTGAAAGGCACTTGTCCATCCAACCTTGTACCCGTTTCCATATTCTGTCCTTAAGGTATTTGAAGCTACCTTCTTTGGTGTTGCCCACGTCCGAAGGAAGACCCAAGTACTTCTCTGATAGAGATTCATTTTGCACTTGAAGAATGTTTTTAACAGAGGCTCCGAGGGCTTCGATCACCCCCTTGCTGAAATAAATTGAAGATTTATCAACATTAATTTGCTGACCAGATGCATCACAATACCTCCTCAAGAGACCACGAACTCTTGTGGCACTTTATGTATTAGCTTCAAAAAACAGCAAGCTATCATCGGCGAACAGTAAGTGATTAACAAAAGGTGCATTAGGTGCCACAGAAACACCACACACCATCTCCTTGAGCTCTAAGAATGCATGATAGTCCCTCAACAACCAATAAAAATAGAAATGGAGAGATTGGGTCTCGTTGACGCAAACCACGAGTCGGTCTAAAAGCATCCAGAATACCGCCATTAAATAGAACCGAAAAGGAAACCGAAGATACGCACCTCATAATCGTATCAGTGAATCTCAGGTTGATCCCTAGCTTGATCATAACAGCTCTCAAATAGGGCCTCTCCAAACGATCGTAAGCCTTCATCATATCGAGTTTAAGAGCACAAAACCTGTTGCCTTTCACCCTCCTTGTTTTAGTGCAAGCACTCATAGGCTGTGATAAAAATGTCAATGATAAGACGTCCAGGAACAAAAGCCGACTGGTCTTCAGAGATGACATTAGGAAGAATATCTTTCAACCTATTAGCAAGAACCTTTGAGGCGATTTTGTAGATCACGTTACAAAGGCTTATAGGACGAAATTGACCTAATATTTTTGGACTAGCTGTCTTGGGAATCATAAGAATGAACGTTTTGTTGATATCCTCCGGGGAGTCCTCTCCACTTAGCACTCTGATGATCATTCTGGTTACTTCATAACCGCATAAATCCCAATGCCTTTCGAAAAAGTGTGCTGGAAAACCGTCTGGCCCCGAAGCCTTTGTCGAAAACATCTGGAAAAATGCCTCTTTAACATCATCGTTACTATATTCTGCATTCAGCCCGGCATTCATCAATGCATATCAACACGTACTAGTATGTGTAAAAGCACTTCATTCCAATTGTGCCTTCCGAGGCATACAGATTATATTTTCCATGTTTTTGGCTCGCAGCCCATAAGAGTGGCCCATAAGAATTCATGTAGGAGAAAGGCCACTTATCCAGGCCGCAACAAATATATTTTTCATATTTTTGGCTCGCAACCCATAAGAATTTCTGTAGAAGAAAGGCCACTTACCTAGGCTTGCGGCACAGCGGATGCCCATAATAGTCCGAACGAAACCCAATAAACGGAACAAAACCAAGAATATCAACTTAAGAAATGGACACATAGATAAAAGCCCACACGTGGCTTGTGTCCCATAGGTAGTGTGCGTGCGAGCGAACAGGAAACTTCACCCCACGCCTAAAAAAAAAACTTCACCTAAAAACCATAAATGTTTCTAAAAAACCTAAAAACCATATTACTTTATTGATAGATATTTAGATATACTCCCTTCGTCCGGAAATACTCGTCATCAAAATGTATAATAGAGGATGTTTCTAGACGTATTTTAGTTTTAGATACATTTTATTTATTTATTTTGATGACCAGTATTTTCGACGGA
Organism: Triticum aestivum; assembly: GCF_018294505.1. Taxonomy (NCBI): domain Eukaryota; kingdom Viridiplantae; phylum Streptophyta; class Magnoliopsida; order Poales; family Poaceae; genus Triticum; species Triticum aestivum. The sequence goes on along the minus strand of NC_057799.1, from coordinate 36,035,241 downwards.
GGGAGTAGATTGAGTGACCGGATTTTATTGTATTTATTTAATGGGACTACCTAACGGGCACTAAACAGTGCTTGCAGCACGGCGTGGTAGCTGGAGTTTCCTCTTTCCTGGTAGCTGCTAAAGAGTGAGGTCTTGTCAATAAAACGTCCACCGAAAGCTGCTAAAGAGTCACAAGCAAGCCACGACGATCGATCCAGCGGTAGACAGAGGATGGCAGTCGATAGCATGCACGTCGTGATGTTCCCCTTCCTCGCCTTCGGCCACATCAGCCCGTTCGTGCAGCTGGCGCGCAAGCTCGTCGCCGCCGGCGGCGTGCGGGTCACGCTGCTGTCGGCCGCGGCCAACGTGCCCCGCGTCGAGGCCATGCTGGGGCCGGCGGCCGGCGCGGTGGCCGTGGCCCCGCTGCGCCTCCAGCGCGTGCCGGGGCTCCCCGAGGGCGCCGAGAGCACGGCCGAGGTCTCGGCGGACGGCGCCGAGCTGCTCAAGGTCGCCGTCGACGGCACCAGGCCGCAGGTGGCGGCCCTGCTCGCGGAGCTCGGCCCCGACGCCCTGCTGTTCGACTTCGCCACCCCATGGGTCACCGAGCTCGCGGCGCCGCTCGGCATCAAGGCGCTCCAGTTCTCGGTCTTCTCCGCCGTGTCCGGCGCCTACCTGATGAACCCCGCCCGCCGCCTCGGCGCCGGCGGCCAGCTGCCAACCGCGGACGACCTCACGTCGGCGCCCGCAGGCTTCCCACCGTCGTCCAACATCGCCACCGTGCCGGCCTACCAGGCCGCCGACTTCAGCTACGTGTTCACCAGCTTCCACGGCGAGCCGTGCGTGTACGACCGCGTCCTCGCCGGCGTCAAGGCCAGTGACGCCCTCGTGATCAAGACGTGCTTCGAGATGGAAGGCCCCTACATCAACTACCTCACTGCCCAGCACGGCAAGCCGGTGCTCGTCACGGGCCCGGTCGTGCCGGAGCCGCCGCAGGGCGAGCTGGAGGAGCGGTGGGCCAAGTGGCTCTCCTCCTTCCCGGACAACGCCGTCGTGTTCGCCTCCTTCGGGAGCGAGACGTTCCTCCCGGCCGCCGCCGCGACGGAGCTCCTCCTGGGCCTGGAGTCCACCAACCGGCCGTTCTTGGTCGTGCTCAACTTCCCCAAGGGCACGGACACCAAGGCGGAGCTGGCCAAGTGCACGCCGCCGGGGTTCGCCGAGAGGACCAAGGGCAGGGGCGTGGTGCACACGGGGTGGGTGCAGCAGCAGCACATCCTGCGGCACCGCAGCGTGGGGTGCTTCGTGAACCACGCCGGGCTGAGCTCCGTGGTGGAGGGGCTCGTCGCCGGCTGCCGCCTGGTGCTGCTGCCGATGAAGGGCGACCAGTACCTCAACGCGGCGCTCTTCGCGCGTGACCTCCGCGTCGGGGCGGAGGTGGCGCGGCGCGACAGCGACGGGTGGTTCGGGCGCGGGGACGTGAGCGACGCCGTGGACACGGCGATGGCGGACGGGTGGGAGGGCCAAGGCATTAAATGGAGGGACTTCTTGATGGACGACGCCGTGCAGAAGAGGTTGGCAGATGATTTCGTCACCGATTTCAAGAAGTTCGTGAGGGCCTGAAAAGATGATGTATGCTTTTGCTAGTACTTTTTCTCGTATCCAACTGTCCATGTCCATGGAGTCAAATAAAATGTGATTTTCAAATAAAAAAATGATTTTGCTATTCATCGGTTTGCCGCAGGTTTCCATGGCCATGCTCTCTGCAGTCTGCAGATCTGCACTGCACTCGTCCTCTCAGCCACAGGCCTTCGTGCTCCTACCGTCGCCATCCATCGATTTGACCAAACAAGTCGTCTGCCTACGGGCTTGCCATCTTCCCCGCCTCCGACGGGCCTCTTCTCTTCCTCTCCGGCGTCCTCAAAGCTTGCCGTCGCTCGCTACCGAGCTCCTCCTACAAGGCAAGGCAAGCTGACTTTTTCTCTTTTCTTTCCTTTTTCTGATGAGATCCACCGGACAGACTGCTGCACAAAGCTTCCGTTCATGCAGCCGTCTCTCAGGATCAGCATCAGCATCAGCATCAGCATGAGGAGACGAAAAACGCACGCACAAATGAACCCACCGGATCGAGGTCGAGGCGGATGGATCTTCCCCAATTTCGCGATGCTTCACTCTTGGATTTTACATACATACTAGTACATGCCAAATAACAGAGCTCCAGTTTCGGTTCTTTAATATTCCACCTCCTCCATCCTGTCTGTCGATTTCGATCTGATTGTCGCCCACCCAACCATGCATCTTCCCCGCATCCGCCGTGCCTCCATCTCCTCCTCCTCCTTCCTCATGAACCTGCCTGACGGCGCCTCCTCCCCGACCAACTAAACCAACACCGAATCCGTCCTCTCTTCCTCGTCTCCTCACCGGCCAACATGACCGGCCCCGATTCCGATTCCGACGCGAACCAGCAGCCTGCCTGCCGATTCCGAGCATCAATTTTTCCTCCCCTAGACCCCACCCCACCATTCCCCAAGCTCCAATTTTTCACCGGAGACGACAACCCCTCACTCTCTCCCCCGCCCGCTCTCGTCCATGGCGTCGGTCGCCCCGGAGAGGAGAACGAGCACGTTCGTGTGCTCTCCGTCCGTCCGGGGGAAATGGATGGCGTCGGGACTCGTCGTCCTCCTCTGTTCGTCCCCTCCCACCCGACGGAGGAGCCGGATCCCCTGACTTGCAGGAGGCAGGTCAGGGTGCTACAATTCCTCTTTATTAGTATTATATAAAAAAAATTGGGAAGGGAGTCCACAAATCACTGTGGATTTACCACTGTTTACGGATCACTGTACACGATTATTGTTCATATAGTACATTGGTTTTGATCAAACTTTGTAGAAATCTGGCCAAGGGAAGTCAGGTCCCTCCCAAAGTCAGCGGATATATCTGAATCCCCACCCGACAGTGCCACGTTTTGGGTTAATAGGTCTTCTTCATCAGCTGTTTAGTTCCACATCGGCCTATTTTCCGAGATAACCTTCTCAAGTTTTGACCTTCAAAACTTATTTCCAACATATTTTACGTGATTTGCCAATTGGCAAAAAAAAACTTTTTTGCATGCTGCCGTTAAACATATGTTGATCGCATGTGTTTGGTGATGCCGGAAAAGAAAATAGAAAAGCAAAGGACAAAACCTTTCCGAAGATCATGCACTCGGAATACCATTACATTGGACCAAGGCAAATGTGCATGGGCCTACGATATAATCAGTCATGTCATTGCATGGTTGATTCTTCGATTGTTTGCATTGTATTCATGCTTAGTGTCTACAAAATGTTCAACGAGTTAGCAAACCTCCATGGTCCGAGAGAGCACAAAAGAACAACTCCTACGAATAGGAGAGAACAAACCTTGTGGCCAGTGGAGGACTTAGATGCATGTTTCCTGATGTCGAAGCACGAAAACGAACCACTTGTTGACATTTTGCACATCTTCATTTTCTACACCATCTCCGGAGACTTGGGAAGCGTGTGGAGGAAGGACGAGAAGAGGGGTCAAGCATGGAGGGGAGGGGTGGCTGGGGCTAGATGGAGGGCGGTGATGGGATGTGGGGGCAGAGAGAGAGAGAGAGAGAGAGAGAGGGGTGAAGGGAGGGAGGGAGAGAGAGAGAGAGAGAGAGAGAGAGAGAGAGAGAGAGAGAGAATAGTTAGAATTACGAGGGAGTGGATGAATTTATATAGGCCATAGGAATGCTGCACACGGTTATTTTAGGTCAGCCATGTGCAACGAGTAATGCAACACACAAACGCGTGCGCACACACACTCACACACACACGTGTTCAACAACATGTGTTGGCAATTTTTACATCACATCCTTTTGTGCACCACTTTGCAAACTGCCAAAATTGAGCATTCGCGACCTGTTGTTATTTCAAAAAAAAATTGGATGGGCCGACGGTGTGGGATAGGAAAGTCTTTTTGGGCCCAATTTGTACCAATAACTATTTATGTCATGGTCTGGTAATTTGTCGTGCAAGTCAAATAGACTATCTAAACGTCGTAGTCTTACTTTTTTTGTTTTGTAATTTCCTTTGTACATTTATATTTTATGCTTTCCTTTTTTATGTGACCGTTCACGTACACATATGGTTCGAGATATTCTGTTGGCGGGGAAAATTGACTACCTTGTCAGAGACATGGAGCCGACCTTCCAAGACGAACGTAGATGTCCACCTCAAACGTCGTCTGCTTGACCGAAGCTCGTCATCGACGAGCGAGGCAGCATCCCACCAACACAAGGCATCCACCGTGTGTATGCTTGATTGTACTCTGATCCCAACGCCATGCCAGGCCCTGAGCTCATGGTGTACTACTTCTCTCTCTGTCAGTGTTCCTGGTCCCATCCGACCAATTAGAGGAGGCGGCAATGATGGTCGAGGCCATTACCCGCTCGGATGTCCTGAACACCGCTCCTCTCCCACTCTTGCCACCAAGCTCCCCCATCTCAACTTGCAGAGGCGGGCGAAACGACACATGAAATAACGATAAGCATGAATTGTGAGTAATCATGCTATCATCGCAAAGGGATAGGAGTAAATAAATATAAGGAATACAACATGAAATAATAAGCATTATATTTTTGTACTAAGCATAAATAACCGCACAATCAATTAAAGGAAATGTTATGAATAATAAACTTTGGATTTCATTAATATTAGTACCCTTGTCACTGAGTTTCGGAAAAACACGAATCAATGCCTTCATTTTATGATATTTTCTTCACCATGAGTGCATGACCGAACCATAGATTGTAACCGTCCATTATATATACATTACAATAAACAACAAATCGGTGGTTTTGGATTGATGCCGCCGACGCCAACAATAGAAACGAGAACGGAATCCGCCTGTGTCAAGTAGAAGGAACAACATATGAGTCGGGCAACATATTCCAATTTGAGCTTGACACTTGCGACGTGTACGACTACAACTTGTGCAAATTAGCCATCCGAATTATGACACTGAATCTGTTGCTTCCACCATTTTATTCACCTAACCAATGTCACCCATATGCGATAGCAATTATCTGGATTATTTTCTTTTCCGCATAAAAAACGGTTGGCAATGCCGGCCGAACCAAAAGTGTTCACAAAAATAATGGCAGTGCACTATTTCTCGCCATTTAATGCGAAGAATGCATAGACTCAAATTATGTGATCTTGCTTCCACCGATGCAATTTATGATATCATTCAACATAATTGTAGAATAATTACAGTGACGACAGAGAGAATAGTAGTATAATAATTACAATGATGATGGAACAATTATAAAACAATCATCAATTTATTGGGACAAGTTCTAGGAAGTAAGTAACTAGAGATTGATTATTTTCAATGGAGATCAAGACAATAGCAAACACGAGGTAGCCGTCGACTGTTCTGGCCTATAACTGCCACGAGGATGATGTTAAAGTGGTGAATGGAGGAGTTGGTCAGTTAAGAAGTGGATAGTCATCAACGCCCCGACCAGCACGTAATCTCACATGCATGTTGCCTTTATTATTGCCACGAAAGGAGTGTGGAATATGTTGCCGATGAAACAGATCTAGACGTGTGCATGGACACATGCACGGCCATTTGGTAGGCATCCTCATCCTTGGATCGATGAGATAGCTCATTCTTCTAATAAGGCGGTATTCCACCTCATTAGCGGCACCCTTCTCTCCTGCCTTAACTAGCCATACATGACAAACTTACATTTGGTGTCATTTCCAAATTATATATGCATGCAATACCCTATAAACCTAAACATACCAACATGAAAGCATTAGGTTACCACTATTTAACTCGTATAAAGAGAGATGTGACTATATGGCATGGCATAGGTAAGACCGTGGGTTAGTGAACCTCGTACGGTTCTTTGGGCCACCTGCATGCAGTGGCGTATCTAGGGGGTGGACAGGGTGGTCCATGGACCACCCTGGAATTTCCCCATAATATATATAGCATAGAGAAAAATATATTTTTATAATAAATAAATATATTTATGTGAATATTTTGCATTGGTGGACCACCCTGGCATGTTGGGCTAGCTACGCCACTGCCTGCATGATCCAAAGTCGAGCTACCGACGGGAAAGAAAGATTCTCATCTACGAAGCGTAAGTCATGCTTCCTTCGGAGTTCAAGATTGTGGCCCCACTTGGGTTACCTGGTATACCGAAGAAGCAAAAATCCAACGTCACGCGGACAATGTCGATGTGCTCACCGGGCCGTCGGGGTGCTTCGCGAGGGCGACGACGGGATGTGCACCGGAGCCAGAGGAGTCTGGGCAACGGAGAGCCCCTCGGGCATCACGAAGCTTTCAGAGCACGACACACTAGAGGGATTGGCGGGGTGTCCTTGCAGACAAACTTGTCGGCGTTGCGGTCAAAGGGGCGGACAAAATGGGATGCATGATTGTCATTTTGGCCGGAGGGAGGATCAATAAATAAATAAATTGATGATTGAGCCGCACGTGGCGGAAAATATACGGTGGTTGCGGTTAAAAGTAAAATAGCATCAACATTTTTTAGTTTCATATATTTATAGCGAACTTGTTTTCTAGATTTCCTTTGTAGATCTGCAAGAATACATGAATAAACTTCACTTTTGCTAAACGCACATCTATTTGTGCCCTAAGTATTGCACATCTAAGTCCTATGCCATTGATTTTACGTGAAGATTCGTGTAAGCATTTTCATTACTCTATTTTCTTTTTCCTTCTAGTTTGATTGAGTCACTTAGATATGCAATAACTAGAGCACATCTAGATGTGCCCTAGACAACCAATAAACTTAGGCTAGAGTTGCTAGTGGATTTTATAGGGAGAAGAAAGCACGATCCGCGTGACATGAGGTGTCTGTCGTTGGATCTGGAATAAAAAGAATGGACGGTTGAGATCGGCTTGGAGGAGGAGATCGATCCGTGGGAGGTCGAATCCGACCAATCACAGACAGTCTCACCGCTCGCGGCTGAAAACTCTCGCGCCCAAAACTATACCGCATGACTCGTTTCGCGCCTCGTTTTCACTAAAATATTTGGAGAGACCTCCCTCGCGCGCGCTTTGATAGATATTTCATTCAAACTACTGGAAGGTGAAATTTCACACCACCCCCACTCAACCTATCCCCATCCCCAACCCAAGAGGCAAGGAGCCCAAATCCAACGAGCCCAACGCCGTCTTCCTTATCCTCATCTCCACCCAACCCGACCGATTCCCCCAGCCGCCGCCGACTTCGACCTCCTCTCCCCCAACCCGACCGGCGACCTCCCGGCCTCCGTCCTCCACCACACGGCGGCAGCCCCCACCCTCTCCTCCCCTCGCCTTCTCTTTCCTCGGGAGGACCTAGATCCACTTGTTGACCCGCTCAGGCCGCGGCAACCACGCATCGGCAGAGGACCCGCCGTCACGCTGGGCCAGGAATGAGGTGCTCGAGGACAGCTCCTTCTCCACGGTCGGGCACCGAGAGAGGAAAGAGGAGGCGGCCTCTGTGTGCTTCTTCTAATCTCCGGCGACGACGCCGTCACGCTGGACCGGGAAGGAGGTGCCCGAGGTCGGCTCCTCCACACGGTCGAGCGCCGGGAGTGGAGGCAACCTCCGTGTGCTTCTTCTCCGGCGCCGACGCGGCCGCTCTTCCGCGTGAGGCCCGTCTCAGATGGATGACAAGCTCACCGGTGCTGTTCAAGAAAGGGCGCCGGCACAAGCCGTTTGTAACGCCCACGATGCGGCTATATCTCCCACGTGTCGAGGCACGACTTAGAGGCATAACCGCATTGTGGTTTTGTCGCAAGAAGGGTCATCTTCACACAATCCCATGTAATGAACAAGAATGGGATAACGAGAGTTGGCTTACAATCGCCACTTCACACAATACATAAATATAATCCATACATCATCCAAAATACACACATAGACCAACTACGGTCAAAATCCAAATGAAAATAAGATAACCCCAAATGCTAGATCCCCGATCGTCCCAACTGGGCTCCACTATTGATCATCAGGAAAAGACACATAGTAACGACCACGTTCCTCATCGAACTCCCACTTGAGGTCGATCCCATCATCTGCAATGGCATCGTCGGCACCTGCAACTGTTTTGGTAGAATCTGTGAGTCACGAGGACTCAGCAATCTCACACCCGCGAGATCAAGACTATTTAAGCTTATAGGAAAGGATGGTGTAATGAGGTGGAGCTGCAGCAGGCACTAAGCATATATGGTGGCCAACATACGCAAAAGAGAGCGAGAAGAGAAGCAACGGAACGGTCGTCATCTAGTAATGACCAAGAAGTGATCCTGAACTCCTACTTACGTTCATGCATCACTCAAACCGTGTTCACTTCCCGGACTCCGCCGAGAAGAGACCATCACGGCTACACACACGGTTGATGTATTTTAATTAAGTCAAGTGACAAGTTCTCTACAACCGGACATTAACAAATTCCTATCTGCCTCATAACCGCGGGCACGGCTTTCAAAAGATAATACCCTGCAGGGGTGTCCCAACTTAGCCCATCATAAGCTCTCACGGTCAACGAAGGATAAACCTTCTCCCGGAAAGACCCGATCAGTCTCGGAATCCCGGTTTACAAGACATTTCGACAATGGTAAAACAAGACCAGCAAAGCCGCCCGAATGTGCCGACAAATCCCGATAGGAGTTGCACATATCTCGTTCTCAGGGCACACCGGATGAACACTACGTACAACTAAAACCAATCCTCGAGTTTCCCCAAGGTGGCGCTGCAAGTGTCTCTAGTTTGGACCAGCACTCAGAGGAACACTGGCCCGGGGGTTTAAATAAAGATGACCCTCGGGCTCGCGAAAACCCGGGGGAAAAGGCTTAGGTGGCAAATGGTAAAACCAAAGTTGGGCTTTGCTGGAGGAGTTTTATTCAAGGCGAAATGCCAAGGGGGTCCCATAAATCACCCAACCGCGTAAGGAACGCAAACTCAAGGAACATAATCCCGGTATGACGGAAACTAGGGCGGCAAGAGTGGAACAAAACACCAGGCATAAGGCCGAGCCTTCCACCCTTTACCAAATATATAGATGCATTAATTAAATAAGAGATATTGTGATATTCCAAAATATCCATGTTCCATCATGGAACCAACTTCAACTTCACCTATAACTAGCAACACTATAAGAAGGGCTGAGCAAAAGCAGTAACTTAGCCAAACAACGGTTTGCTAGGAAAGGATGGTTAGAGGCTGTCATGGCAAATATGGGAGGCATGATATAGCAAGTGGTAGGTAGCGCAGCATGGCAATAGAGCGAACAACTAGCAAAGCAAAGATAGAAGTGATTTCGAGGGGTGGTCATCTTGCCTGCAAGGTTCTCAGAGTTGTCGAAAGCTTGATCCTCGTAAGCTTACTCAACAGGTTCCTCGTTCACGAACTCGTCTCCCGCCTCTACCCAAGACAAGAACACAAGAAATGAAACCACGATCAATCACGGGAAAAGCACAAGCAACATGATGCAATACATGAATGATATGCAAGATATGATATGCGATGCATATGCATGCTCCGGAAAGAAAATGATGAACAAGGCAGTAACTTGGCAAACCAAGCATGCCACTGGAAAGATGAGATGATTTCGGTTGAAATCGATATAAAGATCACCGGAAACGGATGCACGGTTTGCAAATGGCAAGCAAAACAAGAATGACACGAATCTGCGATTAATAGCATGATAGCACTTAGAATGCAACAAGTAACAATGCTACAACACTTCAACGTAGCAACAAAGCATATGGCAGCAATCTACAGGAGATGCTTGACAAAAGATGAACACTGAGCTACGGCTAGTTCACACCACAGCAGATTCAAACAAGCATGGCAAAAGTGCAAAAGATAACAGGTTCACAGACCTGGAGAAATTACTGGACATGGCAGAAACAGCATCAGGTAGCAATGTTCAGAGCGCGAAATCAACATCCTATAGGAACTTAACATGGCAAAACAAAGCATGGCAGTATTCTACTAAATGCATATAACAAAAGTCCCTTACTGACCATAAGCCAAAAAGGACTAGAAGATATGATGGCAACCATGTAAACATAGCAAGTTTCGTTAACAGGTTTCAGACTTAGCAGAAAACAGAGCATGGCAGAAACAATAATATGAAGGCATCTTGGTGAGCTTGATGCACTCACCACAAAGCGAATGTTTATAAAGCTATCCATGACAAGAGCAATTACATAGCATGTATGAAACAACTACAACAACCTTGGCAAAATTGAATAACATGTAAACAATCTGCCAGAAATATTTTATAGCAAAAGTAGAGCAAGATTGAGTCATGCTATGGCACTCCATAATTGCAACCAAGGGCATTAATGGATTAACTACAAGAATAGCTAGAAAGCTTCCTTACTGAACATCTCCAAAATAAGCATAGATCTCCCTATAGCCACATGGATACATAGCAACAAAACAACAGCAGTCACAGACTTTAGAAAAACTACTAAGTCTCTGAAATCAGAAACATTATGGAGCCTAGTTTGCATGCTTGTGCTAGTCACCACAGAGATCACAAAAATACATGGCATACACCCCTGGAAAGATGGCATGGCATACAACAAAACACATGTAGAGCTCATGCCCATAAGATGCACAGATTAAATGCAACAAAAATAACAAATCACCAAGTTCTGATAAGTAACAGCAGATAACAGCAACTAGCACTCTTGCACCAGAGATTTGGGCATCAAGATGGACTCAAATGAACATGGTGCAATGGAACAAAATGAAGAGCATCACGAGACAAACATTTCAATATATTACACGCACGAAACGGAGCTATATGCAGAGAGTTATGATGCGATGAACAGGGGCATATCTCGTAAAAATCACAGGACTTGGAGATTTTCGGGGAGAAGGAGAAGTCAACCGTCAGGTCTTCCAGATCTGGATCGGGCCGGTGGTTGCTCGCCGGAGAAGATCTGCTCGAGCACATCGGAGCTCGGGGAAGAGGAGGCGCGGCGCCGGGGAAGCGGGCTCGGGGGAGAGGCGGCGACCGGCGATGAGAGGAGGAGAGGGCGACGGCGCGGTTGCCTGCGGGTGCGGCGGCGACGTTGGACGGCGGCGGCGCGCTGCGGCGAGGCGGCGGGGCAGCGGGCGACGGGCGGTCGGCGGCGCGGGAGGAGTGGGCCGGGAGGGCCCCGCACGGGCTCTCCGGGCCAGCGGCGCGGGCGAGGCGGCGGCGACACGTGGCAGTTCCTGGTTGGCCGCGGGCGGCGGTGGAGAAACGTCCGGCACCGGGCGGACGTGTCCGGCGCGTGGAGGGAGAGGCTAGGGTTTCGAGGATCTGAAAATTTCGGGGAGTGTCGTGGAATTGTCACGGCAGATGTCCTCAAGTTAGGACTTAGTCGTGGAGCCATCGCCGCTAGGAAGCTTGAAGGGGTTAAACGGGACAAGGAACGCGAGGGTTTATACTGGTTCGGCCCCTTACGGTGAAGGTAAAAGCCTACGTCCAGTTGAGGTGGTATTGATTAGGGTTTCGATGACCAGGGAGCTTAATGGCTATACCTGGCTCTCGACCAGATCTTTCTTGCCCCTAAACCGTTGCCGGGTCGTCCCTTTATATAGGGAGGCTGACGCCCAGCAGCTCTCAGAGTCCCGGCCGGCTCATAAAAGTGTCCGGCTCGGACTCTCAACTATTCTTGCCTTACACTACAAGTTCTACCATAATGATGATTGTAACTACGGGCTTTAAGCCATATCCGGGTCTTAAGCCCATCTTTGGCCCACCGTCTTTAAGCTTGGCGCCGGGCTTCTGGCGATGACCATTATGAGTAACCCGGCCCCTCCTGGCGGGTGACTCTAAGGTCTATATCCTCAACATTAGGCCCCAGATTGATTTGAGCCGGCTCATGTCAATCTTCAATTCTTTCGACAGAAAATCTCCGGCTTACAATTGTGTGAAGGCCATAACCTGGCGTGACGTCATCCTCTGGACTCCGGGCAATTCGCCGTGACGTCATATTCCATTAAGTCCATTTTTTACTCCACTATATCCGCAACGGATCTTATCTTTACTGCCATCCTGAAAATCGAGGCGTTTCATGGGGAGATAACCACGCCGTGGTCTCCTCGTTTCTCGCGCCTACTTATGAGCTTACCCTTATAAATAGTCCGGCCCGATGAGCCTTCAGCCACCCGTCTTCCTCCTCGCGCCACTGCTCTTTCGCTCGAGCTCTGTTGCCGTCGCCGCCGCGGGTCTTCTCGTCCTCACCGACTCCGGCCGCTGCATCAACCTGTTGTGTCCAGAGAACGGCAGCGACCTCTGCGACTCACCAGCACCTCTAAGTCCTTGCTGCCCCGTAGAACAGATCTGCAGTAGGGTTTCTTCTTGTTCTTCCCGTGTTCTTCACCGTTCTTCGCAGGCCCTCGGTAGATTTGATTTTTACCACCCCTTTTGATCTTAGACTTGTATAGAACCACTGCGGTAGCTATTTCACTTCCATTCCTAATGCAAATAGATCCCCTTTTTACTGCATAGATGCTTCGTTCGAACCCGCAGACTTCTTCTGCGTCTGTTTTTAGGTCTAGGAATTTTCCTTTTCAACCGACCGTTTTGATCCAAATTATTTACTGCGATGTGTGAAACCTGTTTTCACCACACTTAGTAAAAAATTACACCTGCCGAGTCGTGGCGGTTTACGTTTCTGGCTTAAAGAAGCCACGTACCGTAAAAAAAATTCGGCTCATTTGCAGCAAGGCTATAGATAATTGAATTGCTCTCAATACCTCGGGCGGCTTAGATAACCCGATGCACCTAGATATATGTCATTAGTCCCCTCCATAAGCCGCCACTTTAACATTGAACTGTAAATTTCCTCCGGCTTATAATTAAACCGGACGTTTCCTTTTATCATAGGCTGCCGACTTTCACCATGCCTCCCAAAGCTCCTAAAGCATCCATCACTTGCAATTGGATGAGGTCCAATGTCACCGACGAGACCTTAGCAGATTTTGTAAAGTCGGGTTACCTGCCCAAGAAGGACGTCATGTCCTACCGTGCCCCTGACCCGTCAGAGGAGAGACCACAGCCAAAGGACGGGGAGGTAGTGATTTTTGCGGATCACATGAGCCGGGGCTTCGCACCGGCCGGCTCAAAGTTCTTCAGGGATGTACTGAATTTCTTTGACCTGCGGCCACAAGATATAGGACCCAACTCGGTGTCCAACATATGCAATTTCCAAGTGTTCTGCGAGGTTTATCTTGGAGAAGAGCCCAGCCTGCTGCTCTTCAGAGAGCTCTTCTACCTGAACCGCCAGAACGAGTGTGCCAACGGGCCAAGTTTGGAACTTGGCGGAATCTCCATTCAGCGACGGAGAGACTGCCTCTTCCCTTACGCCGAGCCACCAAGCCACCCAAAGGACTGGAACCAGACGTGGTTCTACTGCCAAGACACGTCGCCGGCTGACGAGAGCCTGCTGCCCGGCTTTCGCCCCTCGCGTCTGGAACCAACACACCCTTTGTCAGACAAGCTAACTCAAGTGGAGCGCCAACCTCTGCTCCCCACCATTAACAAGATCAAGGCTCTCCTGGGCAATGGTCTCAATGGAATTGACCTGGTCCGAGTCTGGATCTCCTGGCGGGTGATCCCGTTGAGCCGCCGCCCCGGCTTAATGTGTGAGTACACGGGCCGAAAGGATGACCCCCTGAGACACAGCCGCAATGATCTTCCTGAAGACGTTGCTAAGGACATGATCAAGGCTCTCTTGAACGAGAGCTTGGCAGACTGCGGGAGGACCGGCTTAAGCCCCTTCTGCAAGACCAACCCGGCTCCAGCGGTAAGCCGCTGATCTGAACATCTTATTTCCTTCTATAAATAACTTCCATCCGAACCTTAAGAACTCGTCATTGTATTTTTCAGGCGGATGACAAATTCTGGAAGGTCAAATACGACCATGAGGCGGCCAAGAAGGCCAGGAAGGCGAAGAAAGCCGCCAAGAGAGCCGCTCCCCGCAAGAAGGGAAGTAGGCCTACTGCTTCAGAGCTGATGCAACTAAGCGACAGCTCCGAGTCAGAGGTAACCCCTGAACCTGTAAGCTCTTGTTGTATGTCTTGTTTATTTCTGTCCACCTTATCAATACCGTTCATCAACAGGATGACACCGGAGCAAGTAACCCGGTGGTTGAAGAGGTAATGACACTTTCCTCCGACTCGGAGCCCTTGCCAAGGCTGAAAGTCCGAAGGGTAACCCGGAAAGTAAGATTTTCACATCCTTTAGCTTATCAAGATCCTCAATTTCTTTTGAAGCAACAGATTCATGAGAACCGGCGGCACACCCGGACCAACAAGGATCCTGACCTCTCCTCCGGCTTACCTGAGGCATCAAGGAAGCGCCGGACCGAGGTTATTTCCAACTTATATCCTTTTCATCCTCTGGCGGGTGTTATACGTGAACCTCTCAATTCTTCTGATTCAAATTATCAGGAAACGTCTCCTTCCTCTGGTGACTCGATGCAGTCAAATCTGCCGGCCTTCAAAACCGTACCCGGGTAATGATGATCATCTCTTATTGTGCTTATCTTTACTCATACTTTTGTACTAACCTTTTTGTCCTTTCAGTGCCCAGGCAAAGCTCAGCAAGAGGGCGAAGAAGAACAAGCCGGTCGAAGAGCCGGACTTGCCTGAACCGGAGGTTGCAGCTCAAGAACCGCCAGTTGCCTCTGCCCCTTCAGCTCAAGAAACTTGTGCTAACCCGGAGACCTCCAGCCTGGCTCACCCGGTCAATGACCCGGACGTGGTAATCACCCGGACGGAGTTTGTTGAGCCGGGGAGACCTACTGCACTGGCCAAGTGCTCCGCCAAGGAGGAGTTGCTAGGGCGCCGCCCGGCTAATCTGGACCTCACCGACTACGCCAATCTGAACATCGGAGAGATCGTCTCCGGCTATGTCAGTCAGGTGCACAAGAGCCGGGACTTAGAGATCGACATGGTGAATCAGATTCAGCAGAAGTCTGAGGTACCACTCTTCTTGCTTTACTGCATAGTTATGTTTACCACACTAGCCCCCAAGTCGACGACTTATGATTGAATATGTTGTAGACTTAAGTTCCGGCTTTCTTCCATGAACCGGTAATTTGTAGATAGGAACGTTCGATATGCATTAGCCCCCAAGTGCCAAGTGTCTTTTCTTGGAAAACGCTTGGGACTTTAAATTTGCATAGTAACTGTTCATGCTATAACCCGGAAATTATGCAGGCTGCTTGCAAGAAGCTTGAAGCTGACATCTCCGATCTGAAGACCCGCCTGAAGATGCAAGAAACTGAGACCCGGAAGGCCAATGCCAAATTTGTGTCCAGTATTGCTGCGCAAGAAAAGCTGAAGACGGACTTTGACGCTGAACGGAAAGCCTGGGGCTGACGCCCAGCAGCTCTCAGAGTCCCGGCCGGCTCATAAAAGTGTCCGGCTCGGACTCTCAACTATTCTTGCCTTACACTACAAGTTATACCATAATGATGATTGTAACTACGGGCTTTAAGCCATATCCGGGTCTTAAGCCCATCTTTGGCCCATCGTCTTTAAGCTTGGCGCCGGGCTTCTGGCGATGACCATTATGAGTAACCCGGCCCCTCCTGGCGGGTGACTCTAAGGTCTATATCCTCAACAGGGAGGCTCACATATATATAGCTAGAGGGAGCTAGGAAAGTCCAAATGAGGTGCGGTTTTCTCCCACACGATCGTGATCGAACGACCTAGAGCATGGAAGAGACTTAGAGGGGTTTTGGGCTGTTTGGAGGGGGGGTTGCTGCAACACACAGAAGGACTTTGCGGTTACCCGGTTAACCGTTGGAGTACCAGACGAACTCCAAATGGAACGAAACTTGACCGGTGGTATACCAAGGCCACTTGACAAGCCTCGGTCCATTCCGAGAACGTTTAACACCCGCTCACGAAAAGAAACAAGAAAGGTGCTCCGGAGGAGATGGGAGTGCCGGATTGCAAAACGGACAACGGGGAAAAAGCTCGGATGCATGAGACAAACACGTATGCAAATGCAATGCACATGATGACATGATATGAGATGCATGACATGAACAAAAAGCAAAACGAAAAACAAAACCCGACCACGAAAGGAATATCATAACACATAGCCGAAAAATGGCAAGAGTTGGAGTTACAAATATGGAAAGTTACATCCGGGGTGTTATAACACTCCACCACTACGAGAGGATCTCGTCCCGAGATCTAGGACTGAAAGAACTCTGGATATTCGGAACGGAGGTGGTCCTCGCGTTCCCAGGTGGCTTCTCGGTCGGAATGGTGCGACCACTTCACTTTCAGGAATTTGATTGACTTGTTGCGAGTCTTGCGCTCAGTTTCATCAAGAATAGCAACGGGGTGCTCATGATAAGACAGATCTTCTTGGAGGTCAATCTCTTCGAAGTTGATGGTGCGCTCGGGTGTCTTGAAGCACTTGCGAAGCTGTGACACGTGGAACACATCGTGCATGTTCGCGAAGTTGGAAGGAAGCTCAAGTTGATAGGCGAGGTCGCCTCTTTTGCCAATGATCTTGAAAGGACCCACGTATCTAGGGGCAAGCTTCCCTTTGATACCGAAGCGACGAGTGCCTTTCATTGGAGAGACGCGGAGGTAGACATGGTCTCCGATCTCGAAAGCCAACTCACGGTGCTTACTATCATAGTAACTCTTCTGGCGCGATTGCGCGGCTTTGAGATTTTCACGGATGACTTTACACATTTCTTCAGCCTCTGTGATTAAGTCATTGCCAAGAAGTTGGCGTTCACCAGTCTCTGACCAATTGAGAGGAGTACGGCACTTTCTGCCATAGAGAATCTCGAATGGGGCCTTGCCCGAACTCGCTTGGAAGCTGTTGTTGTAGGAGAATTCGGCATATGGAAGGCAATCTTCCCATTTCATGCCAAAGGAAATGACACAAGCCCTGAGCATATCTTCAAGAATTTGATTGACTCGCTCGACTTGGCCACTAGTTTGAGGATGGAAAGCTGTGCTGAAGCGAATGTTGGTGCCCATGGCCTTCTGGAAGGAGTCCCAGAACTTAGAGGTGAAGATGCTTCCACGATCTGAAGAAATCAATTGTGGAATGTTGTGCAAGGAGACAATCCTGGAGGTGTATAGCTCTGCCAACTGAGTTGTTGTGATGGATTCTTTGATTGGAAGGAAATGGGCCACTTTAGTAAGCTTGTCAATGACAACGAAAATAGCATCATTTCCACGCTTGGACTTGGGAAATCCAGTCACGAAGTCCATTTCGATATGATCAAACTTCCATTCTGGGATAGCAAGAGGTTGGAGGAGACCAGCTGGTCGTTGGTGTTCTGCTTTCACTCTTCGACAGACATCACATTCATTCACGAATGGCGCGATTTCTCGCTTCATTCGAGTCCACCAGTACGACTGCTTGAGGTCATGGTACATCTTCGTACTTCCAGGATGAATGGAAAGAAGAGAATTGTGTGCCTCGTTCATAATGACTTTCCTTAGATCACCTTTAGGAACCACAATCCGGTCCTCGAAGAATAAAGTGTCTCTGTCATCAATGCGATAGCACTTGTATTTGGAAAGACCCTTGTCGATACCACGTTTCACCTTCTTCACCATGGTATCCAGGAGTTGTGCCTCACGAATTTGATCCTCCAAAGTAGGAGAGACTATGACGTTGGCAAGAAAGCCTTGAGGAACAACTTGGAGATTCAGCTTGCGGAAAGCTTCACAAAGATCCGGTTGGAATGGCTTGAGAATTAGGCTGTTGCAATAAGCCTTCCTGCTCAAAGCATCTGCAATGACATTGGCCTTGCCTGGAGTATATTCAATACTCGGATTGTACTCTTGAATCATTTCGACCCATCGAGTCTGCCTGAGATTGAGGTTGGGCTGAGTGAAGATGTACTTGAGACTCTTGTGATCGGTGAATATGTCCACTTGTCTTCCCAACAAGAGATGTCTCCACGTTATTAATGCATGGACAACTGCCGCCAACTCAAGATCGTGAGTGGGGTAGTTCTTCTCATTGGGCTTCAACCGACGAGAGGTATAGGCAACAACTTTCTTCTCTTGCATTAACACAGCACCGAGACCTTGAAGAGAAGCATCACAGAAAACTTCAAATGGCTTGGATTCATCAGGAGGAGTTAAGACAGGAGCTGTGACGAGTTTCTCTTTGAGAGTGTTGAAAGCAACGTCACACTCAGGAGACCAGACATACTTCACATGCTTCTGGAGGAGGTTGGAAAGAGGCTTTGCAATCTTAGAGAAATTCTCAACGAATCTTCGGCAATAGCTTGCAAGACCAAGAAAACTGCGGAGCTGCTTGACATTCTGAGGAGGTTCCCAATTCACAATTGCAGACACCTTCTCAGGATTAACAGCCATGCCCTTGGCAGAGATGATATGACCAAGGTAAAGAACTTCATCAAGCCAAAACTCACATTTTGAAAACTTCGCATAGAATTGATACTCTCTGAGCTTGTCGAGCACCAATCGCAAATGTTTGGCATGATCCTTCTTATTCTTGGAGAAGACCAATATATCATCGAGATACAACAGGACAAATTCATTGGTATAGGGGTTGAAGATGAAATTCATCATCTGAGAGAATGTTGGAGGAGCATTGACAAGACCGAAAGACATGACAGTATATTCATAAGAACCAAAGCTTGTTCTGAATGCTGTCTTGGGAATATCTTCTTCACGAATGCGAATCTGATGATAACCCATACGAAGGTCAAGCTTGGAGAATACTTTAGCACCTTTGAGTTGCTCGAATAGCTCATTGATGTTGGGAAGTGGATACTTGTTCTTGATTGTCTTCTTGTTCAATGGACGGTATTCGACACAAAGTCGTTCCGTGCCATCCTTCTTCTGGACAAAAAGAACACCACAACCCCATGGAGAAGAACTCGGTCTGATCAAACCCAGACGCTCTTGTTCATCGAGCTGTTTCTTCAATTCCTTCAGCTCCTTGGGTCCAAGCTTGTATGGACGCTTGCAAACGGGTTCAGTGCCGGGCTCAAGATCGATAACGAACTCAACTGGCCGGTGAGGAGGCATACCCGGAAGCTCTTCTGGAAAGACATCTTGGTACTCACAAACGACTGGAATCTAAGAGATGGCATTCAACTCGCCCTTCTCATTGAGAGAAAACAGCCGAATGGTTTCATCACGAGCGGCATAGATGATAACATCCTCAGAAGAGTGTGTCAATTGAATTTCCCTGGCAGCACAATCAAGTTGAGCCTTGTGCTTAGAAGGCCAGTCCATCCCGAGAATTAGATCAATATCCGAGTCACCAAGAACAATTGGTTTAGACAGAAATTTATAGTTCCCCATCTTGATAGAAACATCCGGGACACAATTATTAGATGTCATTTGCTTACCCGGTGACACAATCTTCAACGGGATAGGAATCTTTTCCGTCACAAACTCATGCTTGGCAACAAAAGGTCTCGAAATGAAAGAAAGAGATGCACCAGTATCAAAAAGAACTTTTGCAGGAATATCATTAACAAGAAGATTACCCATTATCACATCAGTAGATTCCTCCACTTGAGCTGCATTCATCATGTTCACCTTTGCAGCCTTGGGATTATGCTTGACCACTGCATTGCTGGAAGATCTCACAGGAGGAGGAGGTGGAAGACGCCTTTGGTTGAAGCACCTGTTAGCATAGTGACCTTTCTGCTGACACTTGTTGCAAGTCACCTCTGGGAGTGGACGATGATAAGGAGCATTCGACTTTGGAGCTTGATTCTGAGACTTGTTCTGATAGCCAGGGTTGGAAGAGTGGGAAGATCCATGGCCACCTTTGTTCTTCTGCTGGTAAGGCTGACGAAACGGAGGAGGAGGAGGCAACCAGAACTTCTGTTGCTTAGCAGCCACAAGTGAGGAAGAAGAAGACTGAACTGCGTCTCTGACTCTCTTCTTAGAAGCCTCACACTTGAGCTGAGCAGCCTCTTACTTCAGTGCCGTGTTATAGAATTGATCAAACTGAGTAGGCTCAACAAGAACGAGAGCTAACTGCAGATCCTCTCTAAGGCCACCTCTGAAGTGATAGATCATGCTCTTTTCATCAGGAACGTCTTGTTTAGCGAAGCGAGCAAGTTTCTGAAACTGGATGTTGAATTGATACACAGACATGTTGCCTTGCTTGAGATTGCGGAACTCCTCACGCTTGCTCTCAACAACACTTTGTGGAATGTGGTGCGCTTTGAAGTCCCGACAGAAGTCAGTCCAAGTGACGACACGACCTCCTATGGAATCTTTGTATTGTTGATACCAATCAGCAGCTTGGTCCTTGAGTTGAAAAGAAGCGAACTTGACATAGTCCTCAGGCCTGACATTGCTACATTCAAAATGCTTGTTTATGTCCACGAGCCAATCATCGGCATCCGTGGCCTCGGCACAGTAGCTGAAAGACTTGGGCTGATTTGCGAGAAACTGGTTGAGAGTAGCAAAGTGAGGCTGATTGTTGCCTTGACCTTGATTTCCTTGATTGCCTTGCCCTTGGGTGCGTTCTTGCAAGAGTTGCAGAATCATCTGAGCATTGGCGTTGGTGGCTGCCATGATAGCTTGCCATGCCTCCGGAGGCGGAGGTGGTGGCGGAGGGTTCGCCTGACTCCCTTCATTGCGTTCAGGATTTTGACGCGTTGGCGGAGCCATCCTGAAGAGGGTGACATCCGTTAGCATCTTGATAGACAAATAGACAAGTAGAATCAACGGATAGAAATTGCAACATATAGTCTTCACAATAAACATACGAACGAGGATGAACGAATGAATTCCATAGTAAATCATCACACTTCCATTAGTTGAGAAGCCACTTAGAAAAAGGTATGGAATCAACATTTGACTTCGAAGCAACTCGAATACCACAATTGAAAACAAAACAAAGTATTGGCTTGCCGAATAAGCCGGAACAAACATATGATAGAGATTTCGTCCGAAGTTTTCGTGGCGGGGCCCACACGGGCTCGATCGTACAGCACCATCATGTACAAGGCTGTGCACATGACATACGAAGCATCCCCGAGTCGGCATAGCCAAGGACTCTTTAAGACACTACGAGACCACTGTAAAACCAACCGTGGAAAGGCGGACCACTAGACGTCGAACCCCAATCTCATATCATGCGTCTGTCGGAAAGATATCCTAGGAGCTACTAGAATTCCCACTTATAAACTCCCGAAACTTTCTGGTTATGCAATCTGGTGTAGGGGATACAGGGGACACAAAATATATCACCCAAACTAGCAATCCCTAGATCCAGCTGTATCCATCTGTCAACACATAACCAAGAAACCTTCGGAAATCGTGTACCTCAACCTTCAAAAAACATCCGTTATACGAGTTATGGCAATACTCCCGAACTCCCGCCCCAGTACTGGGTGGCGTCGAGGTGATCTCACCAACAACTGCATAAAAGAGATTTCGATGTCGGCGAAACTCAGGTATTCCAGAACTGCAACGATTAAAATTGTGACGACAACACCTCGGAGCTCAACTCCCCGGGACACTGCCACAACCCCTAAATGTCAGGAGGCACCAAGAACAATGTTCTCGTCACAAAACCATCGGAACGATTCCAAGATACCCGCGTGATCCTAATTTTTTTTTGTGAAATTTGAGGAGAGAAGAGTCAAAACTTCTACGTCAGGAGGCCTCACCAGAGCGACGAAGGGACTGAGGAGTAAAAAGAATCCTACTCTCCGATATATATAATCCTAAGACTCAAAACATTTTTGTTCTAGACTCAACAACGCCAGCGATTCGATCAAGCAGGGGGCTCCTAAGTCGGGGATGGCTCTGATTACCAACTTGTAACGCCCACGATGCGGCTATATCTCCCACGTGTCGAGGCACGACTTAGAGGCATAACCGCATTGTGGTTTTGTCGAAAGAACGGTCATCTTCACACAATCCCATGTAATGAACAAGAATGGGATAACGAGAGTTGTCTTACAATCGTCACTTCACACAATACATAAATATAATCCATACATCATCCAAAATACACACATAGACCGACTACGGTCAAAATCCAAATGAAAATAAGATAACCCCAAATGCTAGATCCCCGATCGTTCCAACTGGGCTCCACTACTGTGTTGGGGAACATAGTAATTTCAAAAAAATTCCTACGAACACGCAAGATCATGGTGATGCATAGCAACGAGAGGGGAGAGTGTTGTCCACGTACCCTCGTAGACCGAAAGCGGAAGCGTTAACACAACGCGGTTGATGTAGTCGTACGTCTTCACGATCCGACCGATCAAGTACCAAACGCACGGCACCTCCGAGTTCAGCACACGTTCAGCTCGATGACGTCCCTCGAACCCCGATCCAGCCGAGTGTTGAGGGAGAGTTTCGTCAGCACGACGGCGTGGTGACGATGATGATGTTCTACCGACGCAAGGCTTCGCCTAAGCACCGCTACGATATTATCGAGGTGTAATATGGTGGAGGGGGGCACCGCACACGGCTAAGAGATCAATGATCAATTATTGTGTCTATGGGGTGCCCCCCTGCCCCCGTATATAAAGGAGCAAGGGGGAGGCGGCCGGCCAAGGGGAGAGGCGCGCCAAGGGGGGAGTCCTACTCCCACCGGGAGTAGGACTCCTCCTTTCCTTGTTGGAGTAGGAAAAGGGAAGGGAGAAGGAGAAAGAAGGAAGGGGGCGCCCCCCTCCCTAGTCCAATTCGGACTAGTCCATGGGGAGGGGTGCGGCCTCCCTTTGGGGCCTTTCTCTCCTTTCCCGTATGGCCCATTAAGGCCCAATACGAATTCCTGTAACTCTCCGGTACTCCAAAAAATAACCGAATCACTCGGAACCTTTCCGATGTCCGAATATAGTCGTCCAATATATCGATCTTTACGTCTCGACCATTTCGAGACTCCTCGTCAAGTCCCTGATCTCATCCGGGACTCCGAACTCCTTTGGTACATCAAAACATATAAACTCATAATATAACTGTCATCGTAACGTTAAGCGTGCGGACCCTACGGGTTCGAGAACTATGTAGACATGACCGAGACACCTCTCCCGTCAATAACCAATAGCGGAACCTGGATGCTCATATTGGTTCCCACATATTCTACGAAGATCGTTATCGGTCAGACCGCTTAACAACATACGTTGTTCCCTTTGTCATCGGTATGTTACTTGCCCGAGATTCGATCGTCGGTATCTCAGTACCTAGTTCAATCTCGTTACCGGCAAGTCTCTTTACTCGTTCCGTAATACATCATCCCACAACTAACTCTTTAGTTGAAATGCTTGCAAGGCTTAAGTGATGTGCATTACCGAGAGGGCCCAGAGATACCTCTCCGACAATCGGAGTGACAAATCCTAATCTCGAAATACGCCAACCCAACAAGTACCTTTGGAGACACCTGTAGAGCACCTTTATAATCACCCAGTTACGTTGTGACGTTTGGCAGCACACAAAGTGTTCCTCCGGTAAACGGGAGTTGCATAATCTCATAGTCATAGGAACATGTATAAGTCATGAAGAAAGCAATAGCAACATACTAAACGATCGAGTGCTAAGCTAACGGAATGGGTCAAGTCAATCACATCATTCTCCTAATGATGTGATCCCATTAATCAAATGACAACTCATGTCTATGGCTAGGAAACATAACCATCTTTGATCAACGAGCTAGTCAAGTAGAGGCATACTAGTGACACTCTGTTTGTCTATGTATTCACACATGTATCAAGTTTCCGGTTGATACAGTTCTAGCATGAATAATAAACATTTATCATGATATAAGGAAAATAATAACTTTATTATTGCCTCCAGGGCATATTTCCTTCAGTCTCCCACTTGCACTAGAGTCAATAATCTAGTTCACATCGCCATGTGATTTAACATCAATAGTTCACATCACCATGTGATTAACACCCATAGTTCACATCGTCATGTGACCAACACCCAAAGGGTTTACTAGAGTCAATAATCTAGTTCACATCGCTATGTGATTAACACCCAAAGAGTACTAAGGTGTGATCATGTTTTGCTTGTGAGATAATTTTAGTGAACGGGTCTGTCACATTCAGATCCGTAAGTATTTTGCAAATTTCTATGTCTACAATGCTCTGCACGGAGCTACTCTAGCTAATTGCTCCCACTTTCAATATGTATCTAGACCGAGACATAGAGTCATCTAGATTAGTGTCAAAACTTGCATCGACGTAACCCTTTACGACGAACCTTTTGTCACTTCCATAATCGAGAAACATATCCTTATTCCACTAAGGATAATTTTGACCGCTGTCCAGTGATCTACTCCTAGATCACTATTGTACTCGCTTGCCAAAATCAGTGTAGGGTATACAATAGATCTGGTACACAGCATGGCATACTTTATAGAACCTATGGCCAAGGCATAGGGAATGACTTTCATTCTCTTTCTATCTTCTGCCGTGGTCGGGCTTTGAGTCTTACTCAATTTCACACCTTGTAACACAGGAAAGAACTCTTTCTTTGACTGTTCTACTTTGAACTACTTCAAAATCTTGTTAAGGTATGTACTCATTGAAAAAACTTATCAAGCGTCTTGATCTATCTCTATAGATCTTGATGCTCAATATGTAAGCAGCTTAACCGAGGTCCTTCTTTGAAAAACTCCTTTCAAATACTCCTTTATGCTTTGCAGAATAATTCTACATTATTTCCGATCAACAATATGTCATTCACATATACTTATCAGAAATGCTGTAGTGCTCCCACTCACTTTCTTGTAAATACAGGCTTCACCGCAAGTCTGTATAAAACTATATCCTTTGATCAACTTATCAAAGCGTATATTCCAACTCCGAGATACTTGCACCAGTCCATAGATGGATCGCTGGAGCTTGCATATTTTGTTAGCACCTTTAGGATTGACAAAACCTTCTGGTTGCATCATATACAACTCTTCTTTAATAAATCCATTAAGGAATGCAGTTTTGTTTATCCATTTGCCAGATTTCATAAAATGCGGCAATTGCTAACATGATCCGGACAGACTTAAGCATAGATACGAGTGAGAAACTCTCATCGTAGTCAACACCTTGAACTTGTCGAAAACCTTTTTGCGAAAATTCTAGCTTTGTAGACAGTAACACTACTATCACTGTCTGTCTTCCTCTTGAAGATCCATTTTATCTCAATGGCTCGCCGATCATTGGGCAAGTCAATCAAAGTCCATACTTTGTTCTCATATATGGATCTCATCTCAGATTTCATGGCCTCAAGCCATTTCGCGGAATCTGGGCTCATCATCGCTTCCTCATAGTTTGTAGGTTCGTCATGGTCTAGTAACATAACCTCCAGAACAGGATTACCGTACCACTCTGGTGCGGATCTTACTCTGGTTGACCTACGAGGTTCAGTAATAACTTGATCTGAAGTTCCATGATCATCATCATTAACTTCCTCACTAATTGGTATAGGCGTCACAGAAACTGGTTTCTGCGATGAACTACTTTCCAATAATGGAGCAGGTACAGTTACCTCATCAAGTTCTACTTTCCTCCCACTCACTTCTTTCGAGAGAAACTCCTTCTCTAGAAAGGATCCATACTTAGCAACGAATGTCTTGCCTTCGGATCTGTGATAGAAGGTGTACCCAACTGTCCTTTGGGTATCCTATGAAGACACATTTCTCCGATTTGGGTTTGAGCTTATCAGGATGAAACTTTTCACATAAGCATCGCAACCCCAAACTTTAAGAAATGACAACTTTGGTTTCTTGCCAAACCACAGTTCATAAGATGTCGTCTCAACGGATTTAGATGGTACCCTATTTAACGTGAATGCAGCTGTCTCTAATGCATAACCCCAAAACGATAGTGGTAGATCGGTAAGAGACATCATATATCGCACCATATCTAATAAAGTACGGTTACGATGTTCGGACACACCATTACACCGTGGTGTTCCAGGTGGCGTGAGTAGTGAAACTATTTCACATTGTTTTAACTGAAGGCCAAACTCGTAACTCAAATACTCTTCTCCACGATCAGATCGTAGAAACTTTATTTTCTTGTTACGATGATCTTCCGCTTCACTCTGAAATTATATGAACTTTTCAAATGTTTCAGACTTCTGTTTCATTAAGTAGATATACCCATATCTGCTCAAATCATCTGTGAAGGTCAGAAAATAATGATACCTGCTACGAGCCTCAATATTCATCGGACCACATACATCTGTATGTATGATTTCCAACAAATCTGTTGCTCTCTCCATAGTTCCGGAGAACGGCGTTTTAGTCATCTTGCCCATGAGGCATGGTTCGCAAGCATCAAGTGATTCATAATCAAGTGATTCCAAAATCCCATCAGTATGGAGTTTCTTCATGCGCTTTACACCAATATGACCTAAACGGCAGTGCCACAAATAAGTTGCACTATCATTATTAATTTTGCATCTTTTGGCTTCATTATTATGAATATGTGTATCACTACGACCGAGATCCAACAAACCATTTTATTGGCTGTATGACCATAGAAGGTTTTATTCATATAAACAGAACAACAATTATTCTCTAATTTAAATGAATAACCGTATTGCAACAAACATGATCAAATCATATTCATGCTCAATGCAAACACCAAATAACACTTATTTAGTTTCAACTAATCCCGAAAGTATAGGGAGTGTGCGATGATGATCATATCAATCTTGGAACTACTTCCAACACACATCGTCACCTCGCCTTTTACTAGTCTCTGTTTATTCTGCAACTCCCGTTTCGAGTTACTACTCTTAGCAACTGAACCAGTATCAAATACCGAGGGGTTGCTATAAACACTAGTAAAGTACACATCAATAACATGTATATCCAATATACCTTTGTTTACTTTGCCATCCTTCTTATCCACCAAATAGTTGGGGTAGTTCCGCTTCCAGTGACCAGTCCCTTTGCAGTAGAAGCACTTAGTTTCAGGCTTAGGACCAGACTTAGGCTTCTTCACTTGAGCAGCAACTTGCTTGCCGTTCTTCTTGAAGTTCCCCTTCTTCCCTTTGCCCTTTCCTTGAAACTAGTGGTATCGTCAACCATCAACACTTGATGTTTTTCTTGATTTCTACCTTCGTCGATTTCAGCATCACGAAGAGCTCGGGAATTACTTTTGTCATCCCTTGCATACTATAGTTCATCACGAAGTTCTACTAACTTGGTGATGGTGACTAGAGAATTCTGTCAATCACTATTTTATCTGGAAGATTAACTCCCACTTGATTCAAGCGATTGTAGTACCCAGACAATCTGAGCACATGCTCACTGCTTGAGCTATTCTCCTCCATCTTTTAGCTATAGAACTTGTTGGAGACTTCATATCTCTCAACTCGGGTATTTGCTTGAAATATTAACTTCAACTCCTGGAACATCTCATATGGTCCATGACGTTCAAAACGTCTTTGAAGTCCCGATTCTAAGCCGTTAAGCATGGTGCACTAAACTATCAAGTAGTCATCAGATTGAGCTAGCCAAACGTTCATAACGTCTGCATCTGCTCCTGCAATAGGTCTGTCACCTAGCGGTGCATCAAGGACATAATTCTTCTGTGCAGCAATGAGGATAATCCTCAGATCACGGATCCAATCCGCATCTTTGCTACTAACATCTTTCAACTAAACCATGTCCGATCATCACGTGAGATGGAGTAGTTTCAATGGTGAACATCACTATGTTGATCATATCTACTATATGATTCACGCTCGACCTTTCGGTCTCCGTGTTCCGAGGCCATATCTGCATATGCTAGGCTCGTCAAGTTTAACCTGAGTATTCCGCGTGTGCAACTGTTTTGCACCCATTGTATTTGAACGTAGAGCCTATCACACCCGATCATCACGTGGTGTCTCAGCACGAAGAACTTTCGCAACGGTGCATACTCAGGGAGAACACTTTTATCTTGAAATTTTAGTGAGAGATCATCTTATAATGCTACCGTCAATCAAAGCAAGATAAGATGCATAAAAGATAAACATCACATGCAATCAATATAAGTGATATGATATGGCCATCAGCATCTTGTGCTTGTGATCTCCATCTCCGAAGCACCGTCATGATCACCATCGTCACCGGCGCGACACCTTGATCTCCATTGTAGCATCGTTGTCGTCTCGCCAACTTTTGCTTTTACGACTATCGCTACCGCTTAGTGATAAAGTAAAACAATTACATGGCGATTGCATTGCATACAATAAAGCGACAACCATATGGCTCCTGCCAGTTGCCGATAACTCGGTTACAAAACATGATCATCTCATACAATAAAATATAGCATCATGTCTTGACCATATCACATCACAACATGCCCTGCAAAAACAAGTTAGACGTCCTCTACTTTGTTGTTGCAAGTTTTACGTGGCTGCTACGGGCTTAGCAAGAACCGTTCTTACCTACGCATCAAAACCACAACGATAGTTTGTCAAGTTGGTGCTGTTTTAACCTTCGCAAGGACCGGGCGTAGCCACACTCGGTTCAACTAAAGTGAGAGAGACTGACACCCGCCAGTCACCTTTAAGCAACGAGTGCTCGCAACGGTGAAACCAGTCTCGCGTAAGCGTACGCGTAATGTCGGTCCGGGCCGCTTCATCTCACAATACCGCCGAACCAAAGTATGACATGCTGGTAAGCAGTATGACTTATATCGCCCACAACTCACTTGTGTTCTACTCGTGCATAACATCAACGCATAAAACCAGGCTCGGCTGCCACTGTTGGGGAACGTAGTAATTTTAAAAAAATTCCTACGAACACGCAAGATCATGGTGATGCATAGCAACGAGAGGGGAGAGTGTTGTCCACGTACCCTCGTAGACCGAAAGCAGAAGCGTTAACACAACGCGGTTGATGTAGTCGTACGTCTTCACGATCCGACCGATCAAGTACCGAACGCACGGCACCTCCGAGTTCAGCACACGTTCAGCTTGATGACGTCCCTCGAACTCCGATCCAGCCGAGTGTTGAGGGAGAGTTTCGTCAGCACGACGGCATGGTGACGATGATGATGTTCTACCGACGCAGGGCTTCGCCTAAGCACCGCTACGATATTATCGAGGTGTAATATGGTGCAGGGGGGCACCGCACACGGGTAAGAGATCAATGATCAATTATTGTGTCTATGGGGTGCCCCCCTGCCCCCGTATATAAAGGAGCAAGGGGGAGGCGGCCGGCCAAGGGGAGAGGCGCGCCAAGGGGGGAGTCCTACTCCCACCGGGAGTAGGACTCCTCCTTTCCTTGTTGGAGTAGGAAAAGGGAAGGGAGAAGGAGAAAGAAGGAAGGGGGCGGTCCCCCTCCCTAGTCCAATTCGGACTAGTCCATGGGGAGGGGTGCGGCCTCCCTTTGGGGCCTTTCTCTCCTTTCCCGTATGGCCCATTAAGGCCCAATACGAATTCCCGTAACTCTTCGGTACTCCGAAAAATACCCGAATCACTCGGAACCTTTCCGATGTCCGAATATAGTCGTCCAATATATCGATCTTTACGTCTTGACCATTTCGAGACTCCTCGTCAAGTCCCTGATCTCATCCGGGACTCCGAACTCCTTCTGTACATCAAAACATATAAACTCATAATATAACTGTTATCGTAACGTTAAGCGTGCGGACCCTACGGGTTTGAGAACTATGTAGACATGACCGAGACACCTCTCCGGTCAATAACCAATAGCGGAACCTGGATGCTCATATTGGTTCCCACATATTCTACGAAGATCTTTATCGGTCAGACCGCATAACAACATACGTTGTTCCCTTTGTCATCGGTATGTTACTTGCCCGAGATTCGATCGTCGGTATCTCAGTACCTAGTTCAATCTCGTTACCGGCAAGTCTCTTTACTCGTTCCGTAATACATCATCCCACAACTAACTCTTTAGTTGCAATGCTTGCAAGGCTTAAGTGATGTGCATTACCGAGAGGGCCCAGAGATACCTCTCCGACAATCGGAGTGACAAATCCTAATCTCGAAATACGCCAACCCAACAAGTACCTTTGGAGACACCTGTAGAGCACCTTTATAATCACCCAGTTACGTTGTGACGTTTGGTAGCACACAAAGTGTTCCTCCGGTAAACGGGAGTTGCATAATCTCATAGTCATAGGAACATGTATAAGTCATGAAGAAAGCAATAGCAACATACTAAACGATCGAGTGCTAAGCTAACGGAATGGGTCAAGTCAATCACATCATTCTCCTAATGATGTGATCCCGTTAATCAAATGACAACTCATGTCTATGGCTAGGAAACATAACCATCTTTGATCAACGAGCTAGTCAAGTAGAGGCATACTAGTGACACTCTGTTTGTCTATGTATTCACACATGTATCAAGTTTCCGGTTGATACAGTTCTAGCATGAATAATAAACATTTATCATGATATAAGAAAATAAATAATAACTTTATTATTGCCTCTAGGGCATATTTCCTTCATACTGATCATCAGGAAAAGACACATAGTAACGAACACGTTCCTCATCGAACTCCCACTTGAGGTCGATCCCATCATCTGCAATGGCATCATCGGCACCTGCAACTGTTTTGGTAGAATCTGTGAGTCACGAGGACTCAACAATCTCACACCAGCGAGATCAAGACTATTTAAGCTTATAGGAAAGGATGATGTAATGAAGTGGAGCTGCAGCAGGCACTAAGCATATATGGTGGCCAACATACGCAAAAGAGAGCGAGAAGAGAAGCAACGGAACGGTCGTCATCTAGTAATGACCAAGAAGTGATCCTGAACTCCTACTTATGTTAATGCATAACTCAAACCGTGTTCACTTCCCGGACTCCGCCGAGAAGAGACCATCACGGCTACACACATGGTTGATGTATTTTAATTAAGTCAAGTGACAAGTTCTCTACAACCGGACATTAACAAATTCCCATCTGCCTCATAACCGCAGGCACGGCTTTCGAAAGATAATACCCTGCAGGGGTGTCCCAACTTAGCCCATCATAAGCTCTCACAGTCAACGAAGGATAAACCTTCTCCCGAAAAGACCCGATCAATCTCGGAATCCCGGTTTATAAGACATTTCGACAATGGTAAAACAGGACCAGCAAAGCCGCCCGAATGTGCCCACAAATCCCGATTGCTATGTTTCTGTATTGCTGTTGAGGTGACTGTGTAGTTGTTCGGTAAAATGCAAGCATGGACTGTCGGTCTTCCGTTCATTCTGAGATCATATGCCCATGATTGATGGACCAATTGGTTCACTTTAACTGAAACTGAAGACCTGTTTTTATGCTGTGCACAAGCCCATGTTGTTTTTTTGAGAATTTGATGATGTTGTTGACAATCTGAGAGCTTATTTGTAGCTATTCTACTGTGGATCGTTGTACTTGTCAATTTGCATTTTCAAGTCTGGGTCTGTCACAATTTCATGATTGATGGAATGCCACCATGTCAAATGTTTCAAACTTTCCAAGTCAGTGCCTTTTGTTGTTTTTAAATTAGAAAGTATCCACCTTGGTCACTTAAATTAGAAACTAACCACCTTGGTCACTAATGAATCTTGTTCTTTCTCTCTCTGCCCAGGTCGACGCTGCTGCCCAAGACCAAGACCGCCTCCTCCACAATCGCGCGCCGGGAGAGAAAGAGAACCAGATACTTCCTCTATGTACCAGAAGTTCCCCTTCTTCACCGCCGATGCTGCAGGGATTCCTTCTCCACAATGTGCATCTGGTGCTCAACCTGCTCCAACTCGTCACATCGTGCCCAGCAAGGTGATAGCTGAATCCTCTGCTGGAAAGTGTCCCATGTTTTCTAGAAGCACATCTCCTACTAGCAGTATCCCTTTTACCATCTCCTACTAGTACTAGTAGTTTCCTTTTATCATCTCCTAGCAGTAAGCATTTTAGCTAAATCGTCTTTTGCTTTGCTGGTGGTAAGTGGCCGGAATCATGTCTCTGTATTGCTCTAGAGTTGACCGTGGTTTTGTTCTGTACATGCAAGTATGGCTGTCGTTCGTAATGAGACATCCCATGTTCTCTAGATTAGTAAACGGTCAATGACTTGGTAAGTTGGGAACAATTTGCCATGCCCATGAGTGGGTAAACAGAGAAGGCACTAGCAAGTGCACAATTCCGTACTTGCCCACGGATGGATTTTGGTGCCCTGACCTATGTGCTGTGACACTGTGCGTGTTTCGTTGGATCGAATGGTGGTTGTTGGATTTGGTACATGTATGGCACCATCCATGTGGCAGCATGTATCTGGGTTGATGAACTGGTCTAGGTTCGTGCTGCTAGAGGTTTTGCCTTCCATTGTTCCCGATCTAATGTAGCACGACTGCAAGTTTCCATTTCGACGTCTCATTGATCGCCTAGTTGTATGTATGTCTTTTACCTCCCTAAGAAAAGGGCATGCCCTTCACGGTTAGTTGTCAGGATTACTATGTTTCTGTATTGCTAATGAGATGACTGTGCATTTGTTTGGTACATGCAAGCATGGACTGTCATTCTTCCGTTCTGAGATCATATGCCATGTTCTAGATTAACAAAAGATCAGTGGCTTGGAACAATTTTTCATGCCCATGAGCCTTGGACTATTTTTAGTCATGTTCTCTGATAGGCATTTATTCCCTTTCATCACTGTAATAGTATCACTCCCCCCATTTCTAAATATAAGACCTTTTAGAGATTTCAATACAAACTACATAAGTATGTAGTCTGTATTGGAATCTCTAAAAGGCCTTATATTTAGGAACGGAGGAAGTAGCTATTTAGCTTTGCTCGCTCTCACCTCTTGGTCCGCTTTCCTAATAGGATTGATTAGCATTACCTATGGCTGTTCCTTCTTATGTCACTCGTGGCGCTGACTTCCCCATAGCATCATTGATTGAGCCTTCCATAACACGGACGTTTTTCTTTTTGCGTTTTATTCATCTGATTTGTATTTAGCTTGTTTTGGCCAAATACTTAGCTATGTTTGTGCTTTCTGTAGGTGTTCTCAACTGCTGCTGATAACCAGACGCAAGTGGGTATCAAAGTGTTGCAAGGCGAGCGTGAGATGGCAACATACAAGAAGATCCTGGGTGACTTTGACCTCCCACCAGCACCAAGCGGAGCAGGAGCGCCAAACAGCCCACGTTGAGGGTAATATTCTCGCTCCAGTTCCTGTAGATGAGTACTTCTGGTGTTCCTGTAGGTGGATGTGTAGCTCAATGTGCAGCATGTGGTCAACTTGGTCCATGTAATGTGCACTCATAGTAGGAAGAAATCTCATACTGTTTGTTCCTTTTATTATTGTTCTTTGCATGCTTAATTAATTACTTGGTCCAGTCTTTTGTAAAGACCGCAATTTAGGGATCACAATATTTTTCATTTGTACAGCTTTGACATTATGTTGTACCTTGGTTCAATTTAACTGAAACGGAAGACCTTTTTTATCTGATCTGTATCTAGCTTGCTTGCCATATCCCATATTGTTTTGGCCCAATACTTAACTATGTACTCCCTTCGTAAAGAAATATAAGAGCGTTCGTTTAGATCACTAAGTGATCTAAACACTCTTATATTTCTTTACAAAGGGAGTATGTGCTTTGTGCAGGTGTTCTCATCTGCTGCTGACAACCAGACACAACAAGGTATCAAAGTGTTTGTTGCAAGGCCAGCGTGAGATGGCCACAGACAACAAGCTCCTGGGCTAGTTCGACCTCGTTGGCATCCCCCCAGCGCCAATGGGCGCACATCAGATTGCATGTGCAATAGTACTACAGCACGCATGCGAAGAAGCACGACTGCACGAGGGTGTAGCAAGGCGGTCACATACCACGACGAGGAGCAGGAGCGCCAAACAGCCGGCGTTCAGGGTAATATTCTCGTTCCAGTTCCTGTACACGAGTATGTTCGGTGTTCCTGTAGATGGGTGTGTAGTTGCCTAGTATGATGTGCAGCATGCGGTTGTTGCTGACATCCTGCCAAGTATTTCCTAGTGTTGCAGTAGTAATTGGGGCAGAGGATTGTATAGATTGGTAATTTCGCTGGTTAGTTGGCTGCAGTTAAAAAATGGATCTTTCCTTACCTTTTAGACAAATGAAATGACATTCAAATATGGATCTTTCCATTATAAAGTTAGTGGTGCTTTAGCGGTAATATTTTATAAACATAAGATTAAATCCTAGTGTAGTTACCTATACCCACAAGTTGCGTACAAGTAGGTCTACGAAGTGATGAAGTTGAAACTTAGACTTTTAGGTTGTGCAAATTGGTCCAGATTTGGTTTTCTAGGTGACATGGCATCCATTTGATCACTAGTGTCATGTATTTATAGTTCAATCCATGTAAATTATTTGGAACCACACACGCCTTGTATTTCATGAATGCACTTGCCTTAATTTGTTTCCCCTTGCATTGGCTTTCCTGAATTATTCTAGACGGGCCACTAATTGGGTATTTGGAGTTCCGATTTCTGTGTAAAAGAGACATTTTTCTGAACTTGTTGTAAGAAAATAAGACGCTGACAATTGTGGTTATGGTGAATAGGGGAGGATGGAAGTTTTTTCATTATTGAACCGTCAAAAGTCAAGCCTAGTTACCAGGCAATGTTTAGTCCCTCTGTGCATGCTAAGACAATCACCCTATATTGACGATTTCTTTTACCTTGGTTTGCTTTGAGAAATCTGCTGACTGCTATTGGTATTACTTTTAGGAAAGTAGTGTTAATTTGCAATCTGGTAATGGTTTGTCTAGCTAATTTAAGAGCATATTCGCAATGTTTCAACTTAAGTTTAGTTATCTACATTTTGTATAAGTTTTTTGTTGTTTCCAACTCATGGGCCTGTCTTTGGCAATGTACTAGACGACATATGATTCTTAGTCCTTTTTTTACCAAGAACATATATATTTGATTGAAAAAATCATGCTTTTTGCTTTGCTGGCAAGTGTCCGGGATCATGTCGCTTGCTTTAGATTTGACTGTAATTTTCTTCTGTACATGCAAGTATGTATGACTGTCGTTCTTAATCATATGCCATGTTCTCTAGCTTAGCAAACGGTCAGTGACTTGGGAACAATTTGCCATGCCCAATTGCCCTTGGGTGGGGTTAACAGAAAAGGGGTGTGTATTTGTGGATTTAGCATACTTTTCATGCGCATGTGTCATTCTCTGCTAGTTTCCTCCCATAATGGCCGACTGATATAATAAACCAATAAATGTAGAAGGCGAAAGTGATTGAGAACTCTGAAGGCACCAAGAATACACCGTCACTGTTGCATTTTCTCAGAAAGGCGAGTTACTCATGGGAACTCCAGCCAATTCCTTACATGCAATGCAAGTATGACTGTCGTTCATAATGAGACATCCCATGTTCTCTAGATTAGCAAACGGTCAATGACTGGTAAGCTGGGAACATTTTGCCATGCTCATGGGTGGGTAAACAGAGAAGGCACTAGTAAGTGCACAATTCCGTACTTGCCCACGGATGGATTTTGGTGCCCTGACCTGTGTGCCGCGACACTGCGCGTGTTTCGTCGGATCGAATGGTGCCCTGACCTAAGTGTTGGAGTTAACCTTGTTATTTTTGCCTTGTATGATTAACTTGGGTGTCTCTGGTGGCATCATTCAAAATGTTTCGATCAAGCATGGACTGTCGGTCTGTGTCTCTGCTGTTGAGGTGACTGTATTTGTTCGGTACATACAAGCATGGACTGTTGGTCTTCCGTTCTGAGATCATATGCCATGTTCTAGATTAACAAAAGATCAGTGGCTTGGAACAATTTTTCATGCCCATGAGCCTTGGAATTTTTTTAGTCATGTTCGCTGATAGGCATTTATTCTCTTTCATCACTGTAATAGTATTCGCTATTTAACTTTGCTTGCTTTCACCATTTGGTTTGCTTTCCTAATAGGATTGATTACCATTAGCTATGGCTGTTCCTTCTGATGTCATTCATGGAGCTGACTTCCCCATAGCATCACTGATTGATCCTTCCATAACACGAACGAAAAAAATTGTGTTTTGTCCATCTGATTTGTATCTAGCTTGCTTGCCATATCCCATATTGTTTTGGCTGAATACTTAGCTATGTATGTGCTTTCTGCAGGTGTTCTCAACTGCTGCTGACACCCAGACGCAAGTGGGTATCGAAGTGTTGCAAGGCGAGTGTGAGATGGCAACATACAAGAAGCTCCTGGGTGAGTTTGGCCTCGTCGGCATCCCACCAGCACCAAGGGCCATGGCACAGATTGCATGTACAATAGTGCTCCATCGTGCTTGAGCAGAAGTACGATGGCACTAGGTTGCAACAAGGCGGTCGCATGCCACAACAAGGAGCAGGAGTGCCAAACAGTCGACGTTGAGGGTAATATTCTCGTCCCAGTTCCTGTATGCGAGTACGTCTGGTGTTCCTGTAGGTCGATGTGCATCATGTGCTCAACTTGGTCCATGTAATGTGCACTCATACTAGGAAGAGATATTATACTGTTTCTTTCTTTTATTATTGTTTTTTGCATGCTTAATTAATTACTTGGTCCAGTCTTTTGTAAAGACTGCAATTTAGGGAGCACAATATTTTTCATTTGTACATTTTTGACATTATGTTGTACCTTGGCCACTTTAACTGAAACTGAAGACCGCACAAGCCCATGTTATTTTTTGAGAATTTGATTGCTTATTTGGTGATGTTGTTCTGCTCATGTGACAATCTGAGAGCTTATTTGTAGCTTCTCTACTGTAGATGGTTGTACTTGTCAATTCGCATTTTCTAGTCTTGGTTTGTCATAACTTTATGAATGATGGAATGCCACCATATCGAATGTTCTAACCTGCGAAGTCAGTGTTGTTCGTTGTTTTTAAATTAGAAACTATCCACCTTGCTCACTAATAGATCATGTTCTTTCTCTCTCTGCCCAGGTGGATGCTGCCGCCCAAGACCAAGCCCGCCTCCTCCACAATCGCGCGTTGGGAGTGAAAGAGAACGAGATACTTCCTCCGCCGAGGAGGAGGAGGGGGAGGGTCAAGGCAAGTTGCCATCCACCAGGAGGCGGTGTTAGACACTGGTGAGCTCACCTCTCTTAGCTCTGTTACCATCTATAGTACCACCGGTGGTCAAAGTTCTTCCGAAGCTACTACTGTCATCTTGGAATTGCAGTGCCGTTTGCTGAAGTTCTATTGTTTGAATTCAGCATGATAAAATCACATAATCTGTGTGATGCTTGAAGGATTTTCTAAATGTTGAACTGCAAGCTGTGTGCGGGGTAGTTCTACAGGCATTTATGCATGCATGTTTCCCTCCTAAGTGCTGGTGTTGACCTTGTTATTTTTGCCTTGTATGATTAACTTCGCCACTTCGGTGTCTCTGGTGCCATCATTCGAAATGTTTCGATCAATAGGTTGGATAGTTGGTCTTAAGTTGTTAGGAAGGAATAGATCATCTTACCTGAGATCTTGTATGGTATAAGTTCGTTGTGTTTGAGACCCTGTATTAGTTCCCTATCTTGTCATGCTACTCGAGAATATATATATTTGATGCTCTTTGATTTGCTACCGCCATGGTTTAGTTTCAGCTTATAACTTTGAATAATATGGTACTACACCTAGTTTATCTCCTGCTTTTTAGAGTTTAATGAAGAACCGTGGTACCGGAACTTGGTTGCTTCTAGTTGCTACTGTCTAGTAGAGGATGTTTGATTCTTAGTCCTTTTATTTACCCAATAACATATATATTTGATTGAAAAAAAGCATGTCTTTTCGTTTGCTGGCAATTGTCCGGAATCATGTCGTTGTATTGATGTATAGTCGACTGTAATTTTCTTCTATGCATGCAAGTATATATGACTATTGTTCGTAATCATATGCCATGTTATGTAGTTTAGGAAACGGTCAATGACTTGGGAACAATTTGCCATGCCCATGGGTGGGGCTAACAGCGAAGGCGTGTGTGTTTGTGGACGTGGCATATTTTTCATGTGCATGTGTCATTCTCTACTAGTTTCCTCCCATTCCATCTGATTGATATAAACATCTAAATGCAGAATGCGAAAGTGATGGAGAATTAGGAAGGCACCAGGACTACAGTATTAGTGTTGCATTCTGGGGAGCTACTCATGGGAACTCAAGCCAAGCATCAAGCAGTGACCAATCCAGAGAAAAGCCAGGTTGGTAACCATGCTTTAATTTCTCCCCCACTAGAAAGTAAAATAATGTTTTCTGAGCATTATGATGTTGGGTTATAACCCCGCCAGTTACATACTTGGTCTGCAGTAATAAAAAACTAAACCATTAATACAAAAGCCAGAATGATGCAAGGATATGTATGTCCCCTCTGCTGCTACTAGTGTAGTAGTGTTCCTGCTTTTGAGTATTCTTACCTTTCCTGTAACATGGCATTACTATCTACAGTGTGAACTACGTTTTTTCTTTTCTTAAGAATTGTGATATTGATGTATGATGATTAAGGTCAAAAGTGTAGGAATTTCATTATGTTTTTTAATTGTTGAGACTTGATAGTGCTCATCAGATCTGGCCAACCTATCCATTCCATTCCCTTATAGTAATTAAACACATAAAGTTTCACATCAAATGGTTTATTTACTTAACCTATATGCTCATATATGCAGGCAAGGCAGTGCCACGTTCAGCACCCCCAGATAAGGGTCTGCATGCTCGGTGATGCCCAGCATGTGGGGGGAGGTATGTGCTGTTTACGGGTACTGGTAAGCAGTTCTCTTTTCCTCTATAACATAGATGGTGATGTTATTTTTATTGTGTTGTGTCGCGGGGATTTGAGATGTTTTCTGGCCTGTCATCTTTTAGTGTATTTATCTCCCAGCTGGTTGGTTGCTTCTCGTGGTTAGAGGTTAGAACATCCACTTTATGCTCGTGACTTCATGGAGATGTGTCGTAGCTTTTACAAGACTATTACTAACTTGTCATAATAGAAATGACATTCTTTTACTTAAACTGGTCAGATAGGATGATTTGAAGAGTTGTGAGCGCACACATTTATCGTGTTGCAGCACTCATGTATGATTACACCTGTTTATTTGTTTATTGGTTTTCCAAATTAGCTCGTTCCCTTACTGTTTAAGTGTTATTGTTCGTATATAGCAGCAACAGCAGTGTGGTCCCATATTGACGCCACCCCCTCCTCTGTCGCTTGTTTTTGCAGGCTCCATCGCCGTCTTCCAAGCGCGCCAAGTCCGGCGGAGGCAAGTAGAAGAAGGTACACCCCACACCCTCCCTCTACCTGTCTCTATTTCATGTTGCTCTCGGATGGCCTCTAATTGAGTTTGTTTTGCTGTGGATGGGTTGCAGGAGTGGGCAAGTAGAAACAGAAGGAGAAGGTGAACAACGAGGTTTTGTCTGACAAGGCCACATAGAGCAAGCTGCTCAACCTCTCCGTCCTCTCCAAGTAATGCCACCCTCCTCCGAATCTTCTCCTTCTCTATACTTCCTGCCATTGAGATTGAGGGCTTGCAATGGGGTCAGACCATGTTAGTTTCTTTGTTGACACTTTGCATGATGAATTACTATTGGTCAAATGAATAGCATCCCTTATTAGGATCTTTCGATGGTAGCAGATTCTTCTTTGTAAGTAAGATGTAAACATGTGAGCACTGTAATGTGTTGCTATTACTAGTTTCAATTTGCATGATTGTTGGCTTCTTTAACATGGACAAGATATGACTTCTGGTGCTGCTTATTGAAAGAAAGACCGTACTTAAGTTGACTTGCTTGGTCTTTAGTAATAAAAAAGTAAACCGTTAATAAAAACAAGCTAGAGTGATGCAAGGATACACATGTCCTCTCTGCTGTCACTTATGTAGTAGTGTTTGTTGCTTTTGAGTATTCTTACCTTTCCTGTAACATTAAATCGCTATCCACAGTGTGAAGTGCGAATTTTCTTTTCATAAGAATTGTGATGATGATCTGTGATTAAGGGCCAACATTTTGGGAATTTCATTAAAAGATTAATTGTCCAGACTTGATAGTCTTCATCACACCTCGTCAATCAAGCCATTCCCTTATACAGTTTGAATCCGTAATGCATTCAACAGTGCAGTACAGTATGTCATTTCCTGGATAATGAACAGTATTAACTTTGACATCCACCTAGTAATTAAGCACATAAATTTTCACATCAAATGGTTTTATTTTACTTAACCTATATGCTTGTATATCCAGGAGAGGCAGCCCCATACCCCACACCTCAACCACATGTGGGGGAGGTATATGTTGTTTACTGATACTGCTAAACAATTCTCTTCTTCCGTAACATAGGTGGTGATGTTAGTGTTATTGCGTTGTGTTGTGGTAATTTTGAGTTGTGTTCTGATCAGCCATCTTTTAGTTTGCTTATCTCAGCTTGTTGGTTACTTCTCGTGGTTAGAAGTCAGCCTTCCTTCGGTCGTTACTTCATGTTTAAATGGAATTTTCCGTAATAGAGATGACATTCTTTTACTTAAACTGGTTATATTGGAATTATGTGTAGATGTGTGAGCATGCTCATGTATCATGTTGTTGATTATGTGAGACTTTAGGATGATTAGCGTACATGGATATATGCTTGCACTGATGTATAGTAGCAGCAGCAGTGCGGTACCGTAATGAAGCCACCCCCTCTCTTGCTTGCTTGCTCTTGCAGGCTATGGCACCGTCGTCCAAGCATGTCTGGTTCGACGGAGGCAAGCAGAAGAAGGTTGAACCCCACACCCTCCCTCTATCTTCTCCATCTTATGTTGCTGTCATGGTCTCATGGAGTTTGTTTGTTGTTTTGAGGGTGGGTTGCTGAAGTGGAGCAAGGGAAAGCAACATTGAGGTGTTGTTTGACCAGGCCATGTTGACAAGCTGCTCAGCCCCTCCGCCGTCTATGAGCTCCTCAGGGTAACACCCTCCTCCTCCGGATCTATTATTCTTCGGTATACTCCCTGCCATTGAGATTGTGGCCTGGCAATGGGGTCAAACCGTGTTAGTTTCTTTGTTGACACTTTGCATGATGAATTACCATCGGTTAACTGAGTAGCATCCGCTATCAGGATCTTTTGTTAAGTAGCAGATTCTTCTTTGCAAGTAAGATGTAAACATTTGACCTTGTCTTAATGTCTGGATTCGTTGAGGTTTGGCGTTTTCGCTGGTGATATGACTCCGTCCTTGTTGATTTGGCGTTGTCGCTGGTGATTTGGGGCATTTGACTTTTGAGCTATGGTGCTAATACTAGGGTGCTATCTAATTTCCTTATTTAGTGATGGCCCATTGTTTGGTATTGGTGGACATTGTTGATGATGATGATTTTGTTACCCCCAAAAGTTCCTTATTTTATCTTCATAGCAGTTCGGGATGTTTGGCAACAACTTATCTCGATTTATGGGCAGGTTGGTGCTGGTGTCGCACGCACGCACGCACATAAAGAGTGATGTTGATATCATCCAGCCAAAAGCTTGAAAATTTGACATGGGGAGCTTATAGATCTTCATTTAGAGTTTCACATTCATATCTGGTTGTATTAGAGCTTTAATTAAGAGGTTTTAGTAATTGGCATAAAGTGGCGCCAAAAGCTCTAAAATTTGACATGGGAAGCTTATAGATCTTCACTTAGAGTTTCAGCATATCTCGTTGAATTAGAGCTTTAACCAAGAGGTTTTGGTAATTGGCATAAAGTAGTGATCGTAATATCTATAGCAGAGCAAGTTAGAATGTATATAATTTTTTTTTGCATCAATAACTATAATATAAGTCATGCACTTGTTTCCTGGTTCTATTCTTTTTTGCTATCTCATTGGCAAAACAGCATCGTAGGTTTTTTGGTTAATATTCCTATTGGGTTTTGTTGATTTCTTCACCCTCTATGTAGATGGTTTCATTTTATCAGTATAAGAGGCTAGTGTTGTTTTGGAATCTACATTGTTTGAGGTTTTCATACATTGCCATGATACTGTTAATCTCCTCCTGTATGGTACCTGACTTTACTTTTCTCTCCTATCTGGGATGCATGCATGCAGATTAGAGCATATGACCAGTAGCGGCACATGTTAGCGTCCAGGCCAGGTCGCTGCTTTCACTGGAGCATGTCAGGTCCGGCATCGGTGCCATGGACACCAGATGAACTTGGACCATGCCAAT
This sequence comes from Triticum aestivum, assembly GCF_018294505.1. Classification (NCBI taxonomy): domain Eukaryota; kingdom Viridiplantae; phylum Streptophyta; class Magnoliopsida; order Poales; family Poaceae; genus Triticum; species Triticum aestivum. The sequence continues at coordinate 35,993,168 of NC_057799.1, read as the reverse complement.
TGTGTCCGCTGCATCTATGCCCAGGACTACCTCCTTGGCTACGACAGCTTAGGTGAGTGAGTACCCGGTCTCCTTCCTCCTTTGTCTGCTTTGGGAACTAGCTTTTGAGCTATGACCACGATGTGCTATGCTCTTGCCATCTAAATTTATTGTATGCATTGTGGAATCATTTGAGATGGATCTGCATCTTGACATATGTGAGGTTTTTTTTGGTCTTGTTTGATTGACATAGGTGAGATATTCTCTACCGTTCTTTGGCCAATCCATAGCTCAAGCCTTTGAGCTATGGCCGATGTGTGTGCTATTTTCATGTATTTCCTATGCTGGGGATTTTGACTTGTGAATTGGCTATCGAATAGTACGGAATGCTTGCAGGTTGTGTAGTGATGCTATGTATCTTGTACTAGCATTTTGATATCTTTTATTGGAATCAATCAAGTGTCTGTCCAGTGTTAGCTATCAACCATGTGTATTGTAGGGCAAAAGTGAAAGCAATAGGAAGAGATATTTTTACATGTGCCAGTGTAATATTGTTGTGGAATATATGTTGCTTTGGGAAGCAGGGAGCATTTTGTGGTTTGGTTGTGAGCATCCTGGACTGCCAGGAATGAGCTCACATTTGAGCTTGAATCCATCAAGCATCCTATTTACAAGTATCCAGCAAACAACCTTTTGTTTCTTTTGGTTGGCATTCTGCATAGTGAGCAGTGGAGTTGGTGTTTGTAGTTCCAGCAAGTGCGTGATGGGTTCTTCTTGTGTTGCTGGGCGCTGGCTCTTAGCTCATGACCATTCAGACGGACTCAACATCTTGGTGAAGGAGGGCGCGTGATGATGGGCTCATCTGTTGGATTGGATTCACCGGATTAGTTAGGTTGTCTTGTTGTTTTTGAAGTACATTGATGAATTCCAAAGGGCTTCATTATTGAGCCGCTGCTTGTCACCTCAATGTATATGTATATATATTACTCCTAGCTTGTATGTATGCTGCCATGAAGCTTTTTGCCTTTGGTATAGTTGCTTAGTCTAGGTCAACACATCCAAATCTATGTACGTGTGTGCTACCAACTACAGCAGCAGCAGCAAATTGTAAGTTTGCGTGTACCTAGTGAAAACAAAGTTGGGAATCAAAGAAATTTCTCAGTATCAGTATGCCCTTGTGTTTGGCCCTTGGTTACTTGTTTCTGAGCATCTGGGTTGGGTTACAGACTTACAGTCATAAAATGTTCTCACACTCACTGGGTAATCTCTTCATCTGCCTCGCAAAACGAAACAAAAAATGTACATATGCCTTGCAAAAAAGAGAGTATATTCTTATATTTGAGGATCTGTTATGTCGTGCAAAATCTAGTGAGATAAAAGGTGTCAAACAACTGCCCCGGCTTGCAGTAGAATCTAGTTAGATGTGTCAATCTTAGAAAGAAAATTGTGCAACTTAATAGTTTTTTTCTCATGAAAACGGGTGTTTGCCTACTATCATCATGTCATTAAACTTTCTTGGGATGCCCACCAGCCATCAAGGGTCTGGCTTGCGCCACGTCAATGATCCGTGGCACCACGGCCTCCCTCTTCTCTTTCCATTCATGCCTTCTTTCAAGAGCATGTCTATATATACTAGAAGTAGTGATTCATCCACGTGCGGGGTGCGCGTGCGACTTAGACTTAGGACTTTGGGCGGCGGCCAGGCCGAGGGCGAGATGCGTCCCTCCCTCAGAGCCATCCTCTCCTGTTGTATGCTTGAGTTTGAGCTCACTTGTCGCCGCTGCTTGTTGCTATGTCATTGGAGCCCTGGGGTTGGCGAGAAATCTGAGAATGGTAAAGCCACGGTCCAGGATGGATTTGTAGCAGGCGCAGGGCCGTCCAAGATTCGAGCTTTGCCCCTGCATGTCGTTCGGTCGCCGTCGTTGAACGCCCGTGCTAGGTTCCGGCTGCCGGCGTGCGATTCCGACGAGCGGCTCCAGGTTAACCTCGGGGCCGCAGCCGGAACTATCGCCAGCCGGATTTAACCGAGATGGGGCAGGTTGTTGATGGATGGATACTTTGTAATTCAATTTTTCTGGATACTTTGTAATTCGTAAAAAAAAGGGAAACCAGTAGTACAACACAACCCAAAAATAAAGAAAATTACAAATGGATCCTTGCAGAACCGATTCACCGACCCCAGATTGCAGTGACAGAGACGCCCTAACAGCATTCAGAAATAACAACATAAAAGAAGAATGGCTCTACAGGGACCTCATCCATCACCGGCCGAGAACCATGGCCGGACTGTCCGAATTGATGAATAACTACTACGCCATGGAAGACGCCTGGCTCGCCAAGGAGAAGCACCAGAACGTCTGCGCGAGTTCGACCGGTTTATAAATTACTATTTCTCCTTTTTATGACATAACTAGCAAACATGCCCGTGCGTTACAACGGGAGAAGGAAAAATACCACATACCTAATTAATCCAACAAACCACAACAACGACTATAGAAAGGTGCATATCTGGATCATCATAAAGTTATTCTTGTTAAACCTCGTGTCAGCCATTTGAATAGTTTACAACTAAATATGCTACATGACCTTCTATATTAGAACTTTTGTTAACCTAATGATGAATTTATATGCAGAAATCCGTTGGCCCATGCTTATCCAACACAAGAGGTGAACTTGATTAGTGACCACGATCTATGGCCCTACTTTAAAAATATAAGGACTGTAGCCTAGTGGCAAGGGTGGGCAGTGGCTCACCCTGCGACCAGGGTTCGAACTCAGTTAGGGTTGAATTTTCTGAAGCCTCACCCCGGGACAAGGGTGGACAGAAAATTGCACAAATATTTGAATAGTACATAAAACAAGACTTAATAAATAGCACGTCGGAAATTACTGCATATGCAGGATTCTCCACGCTCAGCACAAGAGTATAATCATAGTACAGGAACAATGTCAATTAGTAGATGCTAATCATAAGCATGACCCCTCTGAATTCAATAATAGGCGGGATAACTTTATGCTGCATAGCCTGATAGACATCACAAAGTCAGAACAGACTTCTTAAAGATGAAGCATGTAATGAAATATACTCCCTCCGTTCCTAAATATAAGTTTTTGTAGCGATTTCACTATGAACCACATACGGATGTATATAGATGCATTTTAGAGTGTAGATTCATTCATTTTACTCCGTATGTGGTCCATAGTGGAATCTCTCCAAAGACTTATATTTAGGAACGGAGGGAGTACGTAATAATGAAAGGTATGTACGCAAGGAATGCTGAAAAGCTTGATCACTGTATCGTGCTATTAATCAATAATAGGCGGGATAACTTTATGCTGCATAGCCTGATAGACATCACAAAGTCAGAACAGACTTCTTAAAGATGAAGCATGTAATGAAATATACTCCCTCCGTTCCTAAATATAAGTTTTTGTAGCGATTTCACTATGAACCACATACGGATGTATATAGATGCATTTTAGAGTGTAGATTCATTCATTTTACTCCGTATGTGGTCCATAGTGGAATCTCTCCAAAGACTTATATTTAGGAACGGAGGGAGTACGTAATAATGAAAGGTATGTACGCAAGGAATGCTGAAAAGCTTGATCACTGTATCGTGCTATTAATGCCTTGTCCGATGAGGAGAGGCAAAAAAACGCATCCAGAGCTTTTTAGTTCCTTCCAACAGCTTCCCCTTCTATAACTGAAACAGAGCACTTGCAGGTTGCTGCCGCCCGGCTCGCTTTCTTCCCCTGTACACACTTCAAGCTATCTCCCGATCAGATCAACACTGAGCTTATTAGCCATTGGGTCATCTCCCTGTTCACTGTTTGCATTTACCAAGCAAAAGGCAGATTAGAGGCCACTCTCATGGGCTTCCAAGTTGAGCCAGCGCAAGCGAGGTTGATGAGGACAGAGAGCACCCAATGTACAACCGCCCTAGGCCCTCCTCCTCAACTGGGCCGCGAGAAATCAAGCCGCTGCCACACATGCTAGGGGGAGAGAGAGAGAGAGAAGCTAGTCAGGACATAGTACAACCACACGCTGCTGCAGGATCTCGCCTCCATGGATAGAACTCAGGAGAGAGAGAGGATCTCCTATCACCCCTGTTAGGGACAGAGATCGAGTGACTTGCCCACAGCAAGTCACGCCGTAACTGGCGGGCGGGCAGCCGTTGGATGCAGGGGGCGGTTCAGATTGAATACTGTAGCGCGAACACTGTGTTTGGTACTATAGACCGGGTTACTGTGGATGGCCTACTGTAGAGAGTTATTTACGTAAAACCACCATACTTGGGGCTAGGATAACTTGGTACCACATTTACGTCAGGGCACAGAAAACCACCGAAATTGCGCCTAACCCGTAACGCGGTGCACTGATTGCCTAATTTAGTCGCGAAAACAGGGAAACTGACAAGTAGGCCCCACCTGTCAGGCTGACTTGGCGTACCTGTGTGGACAATACGCTGATGTGGACGGGGAGCCCACCTGTCAGCCTCCAATCTTTTTTCCCTATTTTCTTCTTCCTCCCCCAAGTCGCCCCGCATCCCCCATCCTTCCCCTGCGACGCGGATCCACTGGATGCCAGCTCGCCGGCTCCACGATGTTGTCCGCACAGGCGAGGTCACGTGGTGGCGAGTGTCGGCGGACCGGAGAGCCGGCCATGGGAGCCACGCGGTGGCTAGTGGTTGCTGCCTCTCTGGCCATGGGAGCCGCAGACTCGCGGGAATCCGAGCCCGCCGATCTTCAGAAGCCGTGCAGCGGCGCATCTTCCGCAAGTCTCCGGCCACGTCGACAAGCGGGTGAAATTGGACGGGACGGACGATGCCTCTAGCCGTGGGATCACACCGGTGCTCGATTCGTATGTATAGCCCAGTAGCGTGTGATTTCCATGGTCAACGCGCGTCAATTTGGACAGGCAACGTGAGTTCTTTGTGTGATGAGCCGTTGTGCGAGTGCGCGCTCTAGCTTGATGTGTGTGTGCGCGTCCTGCTCCTCGCTGCCACACCCGCGCCAGCCTGCAGTGGCCGCGTCTCGCGCTAGCCATGGCGGCTGGCTGGGCTGTGTGACGCGACAGCTCCCGCGGCTCCTCGCGCTGGGCACGGCGGCCAGCTTGGCTGTCGACGGGACGGCTCCCGCGGCACCGTTGGAGGCAAAGAAATGTATGGACAGCTCCCAGCATCTCCTCTTCATAGCAGCCGTCCACCGTGATCACCGGAGGCAGATGCCGCAGACGTACTCCGGCACCCAGAACCTGCTTGATGGAATGCCCCTTAGAAAGAGATGTGAAGAAGATGACAATATAGTCATTGACGGGTGGGGCCCATGTCTCATTTGCCACATCAGTCGGTCAAAGTTTTGGTCTTCGCCATGTCAGCCTGACGGGTGGGGCCTATTTGTCAGTTTCCCTGTTTTCGCGACTAAATCAGACAATCAGTGCTCCGCGTTACGGGTTAGGCGCTATTTCGGTGATTTTCTATGCCCTGGCGCAAATGCGGTACTAAGTTGTTACACTAGCCCCAAGTGTGGTGGTTTTGCGTAAGTAATTCTACTGTAGACGAGTCACTGTAGCTTGGGGGTACTATTCACACAGATCTGTCCGTTAATTCTTGATCGGACAGTGTGGAGAGGGAAGCCAGTCACCATACTATTCACCGGTGACTTGCTCACTGGATCTCAATTCCAGGTAGCACGGGTGGCGATGTCACTAAATGTGAGGCCGGCGACCGGCGCGTAGCCGCACAGGTGACCCTGAGCCATGACCCATAGCAGTCCATCAAGGCTCGGGAGGGCGACCACCACGTTGGTCCTGCAGCCGGCCGCGGGTGACATGGGCGAGCGAATAGATGAGGTGAAGCTGCGCGGGGAAGCAGAGCACGATGGAGCACGGCAGCCGGGACGATGCTCTGATGAAGTCGTCGTGATTTAAAGAGTGCGGCAATTTGGATTTTCAATCGAGTTGAGGATTTAGTCGAGGGCTTCAAGCCTTTTTGTCGCGAAGAAGGGCGGACAACCCATGGCCGTGATCTGTATCAGTTCTTGGACGCGGACACGGCATGAACTCCACCAAAGACATGACACGAAGACGTACTCTACTGAATTTTTCTCTGCTCCGAGCTCCAGACAAAGTTAGAGACGAATCGGTCTCCTTTTCCAAGGCAAAAATGCAGGCAAGCGAGAGGTGCGCGTGCAGCAGGCAGCGTGGGCCGAGGCCCGTTGCAGCGACGCGAGAAATAGAAGACAAAATTAATGCGAGGCGAAATATCACCTTGATTTAATAGTAGGTGTAGATATATCCGGAGTTCGAGGGTTGTGCTGGAAGCCTGAAATACACTGATGTGTGTGTTGTGATTGGCAGGGAGCAAAGCAACATCTGCCAAAATTTGCTGATTCTGCTATGGACCTACGCCTACGGCATATCTCATCTTCTCCTGCTACTTGGTGCGTCACAGCCTGTGCCAAATTTTTTTTTTCAGGCAAGAGCCTGTGCCAAATTTTTTTTTGAGGCAAGAGCCTGTGCCAAGTGGTAGAGTGTATCGACCGAATTTCTTCCGGTAGAAAGTGTTTTTTAGTTTTTCCTTAAAAATAACGTGTTGGTAGTGTGCCAGCTGATATGAAGTTAACAGACCACCTCATGTGACAGTTTGGTGAATTTTTGCAGATGGCGCTTGCGTTCCTCAACGCAGTTGCGCCGACGGCAGGCTTAACTACTGGCAACTACCTTGGGACCTGCCTATGCATGCATCATCAATAATCCTAGTACATGGGATAGGCCGAAGCATATATTGGAGGGCCCAACGAATTTCTCTGCCCTTTTAATGCGCTCGTTTGCATTTTTTTAATACAACATAGACGCAGGCGCTTATATATACATGCATACACTCATTTCTGTGAACATACACGCACAACTACCCTATGTGAGCACCTTCGAGAGACTGAGCCGGCATACATCTTGAGTGTTTTATACTTTTGATGAACTTTGATAATAGATTTGAATCTTTTTCGCAAGAAAAAAAAGTACAACAAATATGAAGCTTCCTACATTATAATCATGCAATATCGAAGTGTGTTAATGATACACCATCTTGCAATAAATGAAAAAAAGGCTGCTAACAAACTCAAAATAATCATGCAAGATTTCATAGTATACGAAAGGAAAATGATAGAACTCTGTGCATGGTTGTAATAATGGCTGTAAAATCGACGCTAGGTAACACCGTAGATGGAAACATGGCTGAAGCCAATTACTCCAAAGACACAAGTGTGAGTCTTGTGCCTCCACAGTATAATTGTGTGATGGATACATCAGGATGAACTCCTTCCCCCACGAACATTGCTGCAAACGTCTAAATGGTATTCCCACCGTTTCAAAGTACTTGGTTTTAGTTCAAAGTACATATGAACAAAATGACCACGTGGACACATCAGGATAAACTCCTCCCCTCAAGTGATTTCCAAATTAAGACCGAAAACGTTATCATGTTTAAAAAGGAGAGAGGCACATAATGACAGCTCATGTCAATAAGCTATCAACATCCGATGATTAATGGCTCAAGTGCATAATGATTTTAGATCATGACAAGTGCAACTTTGTGTAGAAGTCAGGTGACAATTTATTTATTTATTTTTAGCAAGAGAAAAGAAATGTGACGTGATGAAATATATAAATGGTTCCTTCTATTAATATATGATACGCATACTCGTGCGTATTCGAGAGATGAAATATATAAATGGCAACCTTGTATCAATCTTCGCAGAATGAAAAAAAAAATGTTTAACGGGTTTTTTAAATAGTTTTTTTAGATCTTATATTTTTAGTGTTTTTAGATCTTATAGTATTTTTAGGTGCAACATGCCACTGAGGCCCAAGGCTGACCATAAATTTCAGAGATCATCCTTTCCGGGCCGAAAATTTCCGGGTTGCCCCGGGCCAGCCCGCCCCGATCCTAGATTTCGTCCCGATTGAGCCCTCGAGGGACGCGCAGTTTATTCTCTTGCGATCGACGCGCCGGAGCCGCCTCCAGGACGCCGGCATGCCCTTCTTCCCTGTGCCTTCTCTCCGGAGGTATTTTCCCGCCGCCCCTCCCCTCCCCTCCTCCGAGCCGTTTCTCGTCACCGTCCCGCCATGGCTGCCACCACAGACCCCGGCGCCGCCGCGTTGTTCGGCTTCGACGCCGCCCTGGCGTACGCACCGCAACCGCCGAGCTCCGCCACGGCCGCCACTACGCCTTGTGTGTGTGTGTGTGTGTGTGTTGCGACGGCACCCTGGCGTGCCGGAATCCTTTCACGGCCACTGTTTGCTGAGCTGCACTTGGTTCCAATTTCCAAAACAAATTACACTAGAGAAAGAGAAACATGAGAACTTACTGTGGCTAATAGTTTTCCCCTTCTTTTGTGCCAAGCCCTCTCATATAGTCCTATTCCATCAGCAGTGCTACTGCATTACAAAGAACATATATCAGCACTAACAATTACTCAACAGCAGTTCGAAGGAAGTCCTGTTTGGCTGTTCGATAGCTGCTATGCTTGCATCATTATTAGTTACCTTTCTATCTCATACTGTGAACTTGTGAAGACTATGCCTTCTGAGAAGATCATGTTCAGCACACTGTTTTATCATCTTCCTGCAAGAACTAGTGCAACTGCCATAAAAAAGAACAGCGCAACTGCACCTGGAAACTTGATGTGAAAACAACGTCATGTTTGTGCTGTTTCACTCTGTATTTTCCTGTGAAATAGGATATATTCAGAATTCTATTTTTGAGTTTCTTTTATACCATTGATGCTGGAGCTTTCCTGTGGTTTCGAGCTTGCCATGGAAACATTCATAGCATAAAATTTTGCAAGTTAACATTCATCTTCACTTCTTCAGCCCCTCGAACACTAAAACTTCTGCATTCTGACCCGCAAAAAAAAAAAAATTCTGCATTCTGGGGTGTCTTGTGTACGCTTTTTACCCCAAAATTACTTTGCTGCTGTTATAGTTTACTAAAAAAGAGTTTTAACATCTGATCACAATACATAAATTAATTTACCTAGTGCTACTGCTATTATTTTTTATCCATGTATCTAATTCAGTGCCGGCTTTAATTTGGTTTTTATATGTTTGGTAAGATAATCCAGTGAAGTATAAATCCATAATTAATGCTAGAGAAAAACCTTTACAAGTATATACGAATGCATATCTGTTTGGCTATAAAGTAGGTGCACGTTGTCACCATCCCTACCCAGTTTAAAAGGTTAATCCTTGGATTTTTACATCGTCCATCTAAATGTATACAGAAAGAAGCTAGCTATGAGGACTCCTGGTCATGCTACCCAGATATTGTGTTATCCTGATGGTTAGGTCGCAGACTAGTCTCATTGGCCCTAAACAACTATACTTCCTGCTCGAACTTTGGATCGTGCACGTGCAATTGATGATGATCGTGCACGTGCGCCTTGAACCTGACTTGACGTCGACGTTGGATCGTGTGCCTCATACTGGACCTCAGACTGTCTTAACGCCCAGTCTAGTAGGCCCATCTCTCCGCGTAAGCCTGCAGCATGCTCCAAATCACCGGATCTAGCGACGTGGCGACGGATCGAAGTTTCGACCCGGCCTAGGGGGGCAGTCGAATCGGCAAGCCGAAAACAAAGGTTTGGCCTAGCACAAATGTCATGCGAGCGCCGATCTGATTGCCGGCCATTCTGCTCGAAGCTTGTTGCTACATCCCGGACACATGTTGTCGTCATGCGTGAAGCGAGGGGATGAGAGGATTTCGAGAGAAAAGTTAATATTGCAGGGTGACGTGTGTAGGCCTTCACAGGGGAATCATGCGAGACATAGGATCTCAGCAATTCGGACGACGTGCGAACTAACCTGTGGTTGGATGGTTAGAGGGACAGTGGTATCCCCAGCCCACCAGGGTTCAAGTCATGGTGCTTGCATTATTCCTAGATTTATTTCAGGATTTCCGGCAATGCGCTTTCAGTGGGAGGAGACGTTCCCGTCGACGACGAGGCGCCTACGGTGACTTCGTAAATTTCAAGATGACATATCGGCTCAGTCTCGACGTGGGCATGATCGGCGCATCATGAGATCGACGGCCGGAACAAGTCGTTACCCTAAATTTATTACTCGAAAGATTGTTAAACAACTCAGTTGACGCCAATCTCGAGGGTTTTAGCAATATCCATCGTATCCTTAGAATGTTAGGCAGATAAAACAACAGGTCTTTTAGCAAAAAAGAAAAAAAAAACAGGTCTGGCAAAATATTCCGAGCAAACATTATTTTTCCACGTTAATTTTGTAAATTTTCAACAAGCAGAATGAAAGCAAGTATTCTAGGCACGGGCTCGATTGGCCTACAGCTAGCCCACGCGTGCGCGGTACAACTAGTACCGGATCAATAATAACTGAAAGTTTACGATGGATCGGTAGGTCTTGCCGGCCTGCCAGCCGGAGGGGATGACATTGGTGGCGACGAGCTTGTTGCCGGAGCCGGAGATGAGACGGATCGATATGGGCGCGTGCAGGGTGGACCCCGAGTTGTACTCCCACGTGGCGCCCCACGACTCCTGCATCGGCGCCCAGCTGCCGCCGCTCTCCTGAAGCTCGACGCCCGACAGGTCGCCGTCGCCGGCCTCGTCCTCGATGAGCACAGCAAGGTAGCTGGGGTTGGAGCCGGCGTCTACCTTGAAGGCAATGTCTAGCCCGCCCCATTTACACGGAACCCTGCGAGCGAAGAAGAAATCGAGGAGATGACCGTCGATCCATGCATGGATATCACAGGAACGTGCAGGTAGGCGGAGCACTGGGCATGCATGAGTGTGTGCGCTAGCTAGCGGGAGCTTACCGGTTGTACTGCATTCTGAGGTTGCCGACGGTGCGGAGGTTTTCAGCCTGGCCGGGCAAGGCCATGGCGCCGAACGCCTTCCCGCTGAGGTCAAAGTGCGCAGCCTCGGCCTCGCACGGCCCGCCGGGGCACTGGTCTGTGACAACCACGGTCACAAGCGGGATTGCCGATGCATCTAACCTGATAGCAAGCCCCGCAGCCCTTGCCGCCATTGAAGATGGAGGAGCCGCCCGCCGTGATCATGGCGGAGAACGGAGGCTGCTCCACGTCACCCTGGTACCCGCACGCACCACCTGCAGCACGCCCATGCACGCATCACTACTCACTACTCAGAACACATAAAGAAACTACTGTATACATGTACGCGTCCTATCCTAGCAATGGCATGCATGCACTCTCATCATGGAGGTCTGCATGCGCATATATATACCTACCGTCTGAGCCGGCGCCGTCACGGGGACCGTACCACGTCGCGCCGCCGTCCGACCAGCCTGAGACGCTGCGCGAATGGAGGATGAGGAGGCAGCTGGTGGCTAGAGCCACGAAAGTGACGAAGGAAGAAGAAACCATGCTCGATTGCTCGCAGTGAACAATATACGATTGCTCCGAGTACGAGAGAGGAAGAAGAGAACAGGTGATGTGTGTGATAGCAAGCTTAGTCTCTCGCCATGTATTTATAGGCTGCAGAAAGCCAGAGGGATCTCACGCGCTGATTAAATGCGGATTGGATGAGATATACTTTTCTTTAATTACCGTATCCTCAAAGATTTTTTCACTCCTTGAAACAAAACATCTTTGCAGGGATATGTATCGGTTTTGTCATTTCTGGGAAATAATTGTAGCTCAATCAATGCTATATCCGCCATATCTTATATGTCGAACTTTATGCAATTTTTGTCTTTTAATTTTGGTATTTTTCCTCTCTCTGTTGTTCTTCATGGGCTATATATATAGTTGATCTGGGCCAAGAAAATTATGTGTACCAGCCCATAAACAATGGGAGAGAGAAACAATACGTAGCAGATTTGTCTATACAATCTAAAATAAAAAGCAGATTTGTCTATACCATCTAACCAAGCTACCATTTGTGCTTGTTACTGATTTCGATGAAATTTTTCCTATCGAAACTAGTACAGATGAATCTTAATGAAAAATTCATATAGATTGTAATAGTCACAAGCATCAAACAATCTCTGTAGGAAAAAAAAAACCTCAAAGATTCCTTTAACAATCATTTGAATCAAAAAGGCCCTAAATCATTAATACTTTTTTAGAAGAGAGAGCAACTAGTTGATGAGCGCTCCTTCGGAAGCCTCACAACGATCAGCATCACTTGGCGCGCTCTTAGCCGTCCACCACGTGTCGCGCTCTAGGTGCTCCCTCCAGATTTTTTTTATTTTTCCGCACGTGTTTTCGGCTTTTTAAATGGGTTTTTCCGGGTTTTTTTACGTTATGGTTTTCCACCGATCTTCCTTAGCTTTCGAAAAAAAACCCAAAAAAAATTTGCGTAAAAAAACGTGTTTTTCTTTTTTTTTCCCCTTCCGCGAGAGTCACGGTTTTGCTCTCGCGAGAGTCACGGCCGTGCCTCTCGGAAACGAAAAAATGCTTTTTTTTTCTTTCGCGAGAGTCACGGCCGTGCCGGTCGAAAACAAAAAAAAACGTATTTTCTATTTTTTCCTTCCGCGAGAGACACGGCCGTGCCTCTCGGAAACGGGGAAAAACGCGTTAAACGCGTTTTTTGTTTTTTTTCTTCCACGGGAGACACGGTTTTGCTTCTGTGAGAGGCATGATTGTGCTTTCGTGAGAGGCACAGCCGTGCCTCCTCGAAAAAGGAAAAAATGCATTTTCTCTTTTTTTTTTCCTTCCACAAGAGGCACGGTTTTGCTTCCGCGAGAGGCACAATTACGATTTCGCGAGAGTCACGGCCGTGCCTGTCGGAAACGAAAAAAACACACATTTTTTTTCCTTCCGTGAGAGACACGGCCGTGCCTCTCGGAAACGAAAAAAACACGTTAAACGCATTTTTTTCTTCCGTGAGAGACACTGTTTTGCTTCCATGAGAGGCATGGTTGTGCTTTCGTGAGAGGCACAGCCGTGCCTCCTCGAAAAAGGAAAAAAATGCATTTTCTTCTCTTCTTTTTTCCTTCCGCGAGAGGCATGGTTTTGCTTCCGCGAGAGGCACGATTATGATTTCGCGAGAGGCACGGGCGTGCCTCTTTCGGAAATGGAAAAAACCCGTGCTCCCAGTTCGGTTTTTTCGTCTGATTATTTTCATGAAAAAAAGTTCATCAAAATCTATTAAAATGGATCTAGTTTTGAAGATCTCGACGCGAGAAATCCAACGGTGAAAACGGTTCGAGATTTGGACGTACGGTTTAAGAGATAAAACATTTTGAGTAAACGGGATCTAGAAAAAAGGGAAACTCTCAGGTTGCGACAAGTGGCGCACCTGCAGCACGCCACTTGTCACAACCTGGGAAGTTGGGAATGATCTTTGCAATGAGTACTCCTCAATTAGTGATTTCGGACCCTAAATCATTAACGTTCCTGCAGAGAACAAAAAACATGTATATGTCACAATAGTCGGGCCGGGCCCAACTGACATGGCTGTTGGGCTGCGGCGGCTTATTAAGTGTGTGTGCTTATAGAGCCTGATGTACAGGCCGCCACTAGAGCAATGGGTAGTGGCCACGAGCATAGCTGTCTTATGCTGATTGGTGTGTCAGAGCCTGTGCCAAATTTTTTTTGAGGCAAGAGCCTGTGCCAAGTGGTAGAGTGTATCGAGCGAATTTCTTCTGGTAGGAAGTGTTTTTTAGTTTTTCCTTAAAAAATAGTTTAATTGGTTATCAGTTGGGTTTTACATTTTATTTTCAATTTTTCTGAATATTTATGCATTTTAAAACTTAAGAATTTTTGTGAAAATGCGAACATTTTTAAAAGTTCGTGAACATTAAAAAAATTGGGAAATAAAATATGAAAGTTCTTTAAAATAATACGAATATTTTTGAATTTGTGAACTTCTTTTAGAGAGAAAGATAAAGAAGAGAGGAAAACGAACAGGAAAGATAATATAAAACTGAAAAAACAACAGAAAAATATAAACACGAACCTTCCTAAAACTGGAAAGGACCTACGCTAATTGGGCCGGCCCACTCGCACGTAGCTCTGTGTGATTGGCGTATCAAGTCAACATGGCACCCGCCGGGTTCGAGTGCGGGTAATGCTTGCTCAAACCCTTACCTGTCTGAATATTGTTCGCCCAAACCCATACCCGTACCCCCTACCTCGGGTTTCAAGTTATTCCCATACCCGTACCCCACCGGGTGCATGTAATACCCGCGGGTAAAAATACCCATGTCGGCCACCTTACCCAATTCACATTTCAACAAAGTATTTTTTTTAGCATTTCTGCATATATATGCACAATATTTTAACATGTATACTTCAAAATTTCAACACACATATACCACATTTTAGCATTTTATCACGATTTGATGTGGGATGGAATAAAAAATGGTATTGATGTTCAAAAGTGGATAGCAATAAGCATGAACTAGATGGCACCATGCATTGTCCAATTACATTCATGGATGACCAGCATGTACCTAAACTCCCACTAACCTGATGTAAAAAAAACAAGTCCGAGTAACCAGCCCAAATGAACTATCCTGATGGATCAACTCCTAGATCCTCAAACAAAAGAAAATGAACTATCTTGATGGATCAACTCCTAGATCCTCAAACAAAAGAAAAATCGACGCCAAGATCAGAGTGGTAAAAAAAGAAGTAACATGTGCCTGTGAGCAGCCAAAGGTCACCAGGTGTTCTCACTATGGAATTTAAACGAGAAATAGCTAATGTAAAATTTATCTGATATAGAACGCCCATTCACAACACAAAAGGAAAAGGCAGGCCGGCCCATGAACGGAGCATGTAACCAGTATAAATCTACTGGGCAGGGCAGCCAATGAGATAAATGGATAAAGCACCAAACCTTATTACATTGCAAAACAGAAAACCATGATAATGCTCCTTCCAGATGCAGATTCATTCAACAAAAGCTGCTCTCTTGCAAGTACTACTCTCACAAATCAAAAGATAACACGGCTCTTGAAAGTTGAAACGACAGCTATAGTATTGTATATAATGTGTTCTTTTGTTTCTCAAATCGTACAGTATACTGGTAAAGTTTCTGTCTATGAAAGAAAGCAAGGTACTTCTGTGTTCCCATCCAAATAGCGGGACCACTCGACTATAACGGAGTTTCTGTAAAGAATAAATCAGCACTACCTCCTGGAAATAATGAGCTGAATCTTCGCTGCTAGTATAAGTTTACTTCAGCATTCTATTCACTGCAAGCAAAATACAGAAACGTCAGCTACCAGGATAAAACACAGGTTGCGGTGCCGACAAGCGTGAAAGCGTAAGACGATGCCAAGAGAAAAAAATGACGCATGCACCTCAAAAATCGCTGAACTGTCTCTGGTATGTGGGATTGATGCAGGCAAACAGCGACTTCTTCTTTGGTTTCGTACCGAACAGGAAGTTCCGCAGCGGCACTCTGTGTCTGCTCGGGAAATGCTTGAATTGGTTTTGGTAGCTGCTGTCCGCCTCCCCCCGGCGGGACGAGCGCCTGGACGAGAGCTCGAAGCTCTCCCTCAGCTTCCGCAAGGTGACGTTCACCTCGCCTTCGAGCTCCCTCATGCGCTCCAACGCCGCCTGCAGCTCACTCTCGATCTTCTTGTTGGATTGCTGCATGTTGCGTACCTCCCCTTGGAACTTGGCTGCTTCATATGGCATAAACTTGGCGCCATCAGCCTCCGTGCTGGACCGCAGGGCTTCGGCTATCTCCTCTTGCAGGCCGCAAAGAGATGCGGTTTTGAGCTGCAGGTCCCGGTCAAGAAGTACATTCTGCTCAAACCATACATCCACTTCAGTCCTGAGCTCTCTCAATTTCTTCTCAGCAGGTTCAGGCTCCGCCGCAGCATCAAGTTCTCCCCTTTTCTTATTTTCAGAACTCTCCATTTCATTCTGTAGCTCCTGATACCTGCTGTTGAAGTCCTGCACCTGGTGGCAAGCCATGCTGTACCTTGTCAAGAACCGCAGGTTTTCGTCGACCAGCTCGTCGATTTCAGTCCTGAATTTGATTTCAACTGCTGAAGCACTCTCAGGTGCACCAGTGTAGCTCGAATCGGTTTCCTTCACAATTGAAAGTTCTCTGACCAAAGGTTGATCTGATCTATCAGCACCCATTTTACTGGGTGGTGTCTCTGAAGAGTCCAGTTGGCCTTTGAGTGATTGGATCTCAACATATTTCATTGAATTTGCATTCCTCAATTCCCTTATTACTGCCTTTGTGTCTTCAAGATGTTCCTGGTTTTTCTTTTCCAACTCAGCAAGCCTTCTCTTAGTTTCTTTGTAGTTCCGGAGAACTGCAGTGTAGTCGGCAAGCAATATCGCGTCTCTTCCCTCAAGCCCGCTCTGTGCATCTTCTTGTGAAATAGAAGTGAACTTTTCATGCCCGCTACTGCTTCCATGGTTGTTCAAGATATTTTCTTTGCTTGCAAGCATTTTGACATTTGGTTCTTTGTTTTCGAGTTGACTATCAGAAGTGTGATTGACCATATCTTCTGAATCTGTTGGTACTTCTGATATTACCGGATACGCTCCTCTGGTTTCCTCAGAATCTCTAGCCAGTACAGAGAGAGAGGTTTCATCTCTCACCTCCGAGGAATATGCATTCACATGACCAAGTGAATTTTTTTGAACACCTTCATCAGATGATTCGACTTCGCCGTGTTTGTTCAAACCTAGGATGATGTTTACTGGAGAAACAAGTTGGCCACCTTGCTTTGGCAACTCTTCACCTGATTTTGCTTCATCCGCATGGCACAAGTCCAGGTTCTTACCTTCATCACTGGAACTATGAGCACCTTCGGGCGACGTATTTTCCCCTGTCGTACCTTCTTCACCGAAACTATCAAAGTTTGCAGAACCAGCTAAACTAATCTCAGCGATTGCTTTTGGTGATTCGCCATCTCCAACTCCAAATCCTTCCTCCTGGGTCTTCAAGCTGTTCCCGGGAACAGGATTTTCATCACCATCAATCTTCAAGTCTTGGGTTCTGTTGTCACCACCAAATGAACTCTCAGCAATTTCCACTGACGACCCTTCTTCATTGGGGCTTTGTGAGGGAAGGAGATCATTCTGACTGACTGCAGTTGGTGAATGTTCACCTTCCACAATTTGCCCTTGAGCAACGTTCATACCACCTGATGAACTCTGGTCTACTTCTTTTGATGAGCTATCTGTTGCCAGCTTGTTGAGACTATTTTCATTGTCTGGACCAACAATCAGATCAACATGGTTGCCAGCTTGTAGTGAATCATTATCTCTGAATTCTTCCTGCAAGCAATTCCCCATCAGAATGCTTTCCTTGGCACCATTCTTGGAGTCATGGACACCATCAGTACTACCTGATGAATTGTGATCAACAACTTCTGAGTCATCTTGATTTTGGGGACTATGTCTGCCCAAATTATCACCTGTAGCTGGCGCCTGTATACCACTGATTTCTCCTCCATCCGTTTTGCTGTTCTCTGTTGTACCATTTTCCATGGATACATCTTCAGACAGTGTTGCCTTGTCTCCAGCTGCAGCTGACAACTCAGGCAGGTCTTCAGCACCAATTGGTACAAATGCCTTTGATATATTAGTTATGCAAGTAAAAACTTCAGAAAATGCTGTGCTAACAAGAACTTCTTCCTCGATTATAGATCCTTCAAGAGCCCTGGTTCTGTTCAATTCATCTTCCACTAGCTTGAGCTCTTCACTTGAGTCGCTTGGATCATCACGGAGTGCCATCTCATCTTGTAAATCGTCTAGTTTGTTGTTGATCTTCTCATTCTCTTCTTTCAATTGCTTGATTTGTGCAGAGTGCTTCGGGAACTTCAGCTCCAAGTTAATGATCTTATCAACAAGTTCATCAACTTTATATGCCATCTCCTCCACAGAGGTTTCCGAATTGTTTCCAAAGAAGTCCTCGATTTTATCATATATAGTCTGTAACTCGAGTATTTCCTGAGTAATGGGATAAACTCTGTCATTCGCTGTCATGTTTGCGCTGTCAACTTCTTCTTTAGACGGGTCAATAATTCTGCTCAAAGCATAAAACCTTTCTCGAAGAGACACTATTTTTTCTGACTCCATCTTTGCACTCCTAATCAACTCCTCGAACTTTTCCACAAGCTTAGCAACGGTACCCTGACATGACCTAAGAGCCGCTATCGTCATCAAGGCACGGGCTTCATCATCATCAATGGCTGCATGCGCGTCAAATTCATCTTGCATGTGGCAAATTTCCTCCTGCATATCGGCAATCTGCTTCTCGATCTCCCAATACTTGGCAATTCCACTCTCATAAGAACTCTTAACGAATTCTTTCTCAGTCTGCATGACAAGTATAGCCTTTTGCAGCCTGCCAATCTCTGCTTCGGCCTTATCTTTGCTCATATTAGGATCAGGCTTCTCATGCACTGTCCTGTTACGCCCGGGAGTCCCTTCTCTTTTTCTCTTGAGAATGTCATCCACGGTCGATTTCTGTATCTTGCGCGAGTTGATGGGCATGATTGCTCTCGGGAAATTGTCATCCTCCTCCTCCAACATGGCATACTGCACTTCCTCTGGACAAGCAGTGGCGATGGTGTGGTTGGCCTTATGCAGCTCCTTGGACAAGTGGTCATAGCGCTCAACAAGAGCCCTGTAGGCCCTGTACACGTCTTCGACGTGGTTTATGACCTCCGGCCTCCTGCGGTAGTACATCTCAGCCCTCTTGCCGAACGAATCGGCTTCCTCGCCGAGGAGCTTGAGCATGATCTTGACCCTGTTTTCGACATCTGCACGGGAGTACCGAGTGTTAATTACCTCCCATGTGTACAACCGCATTTCTCAGTGCTTATTGCCAAATATAAACAAACAGCTTTTGTTTCCTAGTGATGGAATCCAATGTAATTAACAACTATTCTTTCCATGAACACTGGAACACATAGATACCTCAGGACGTGAACAATGAAGTCGGAACAAAAACTAGTCTGTTCAACATGTGGAGCATATATTCCGATATGTGAACAAAAGAAAACTGCCAAAATTTGACTAGTTAGTCATGGATTTGACCGAGTCATGATGCGAGGAAGCTTACTGCTTTTGATGACTAGTACGGTTCATCTTGGTTGAAGCTTATTCCTTTTGATTTTACACCTGACAACCATCCTGGCTTATTTTATTCTTCAGAGAACAGGCATAGCAATCGGTGGAGAAACAGTAATTTGTTACAAATTCCATCTAGTAAGATACACAGTACGGCATGGATTTAGTATGACACCTGAACGATTTTAGTATGGGCATTCCCAATGGAATCGAAGGACAGGAACGATTTTAGCAGGACACCTGAACTACCTGAACTAGGGGGGACAGCATTAAATCGGAGCAGGGAAGGGCGCAACAAGCAGCGGTAAGCCAAGATTGGATTGGGCGGGAGGAGGATGATAGATAGAATCGTACGTACCTTGTAGGTTTGCGTCGAGCCACTTGGACTGGGTGGTGCGGATGTGGCTCGCCCACCACCACGAGTAGGCGTTGCTCGCCGCCCGCTGCAGCATCTCATCTAGAATCCCAGTAGATCAACAGCAGCCTTGGAGTGGAGAAGAGGGTTGGGTTGGGTCGGAGAAGAAGAGCTGGGCGGAGCCAACGAGGCTGGCGGGAGGGAGGGGGGATTCTGTCGGGGTTTCGGCCGGATCTCCCTCCCCCACGGCGAGGGGAGGCGTTTATTCGTGTGGGGACGGAGCAAAGCCGAAGGCCGAAGCCAAGCAGAGGATGCAAAGCAAGGAAGGAGCCCGACCAGGGGGCAAGGAATAATAGAATAGTCGTACCTCTCCTCCCCTTTTTTTTCTTCTTTCTTCTGCGCGTTTCTTTCTGTCAATTTCTTTCCTTTTTTTTTTCTACAAAGGAGAAACGCCTTTTTAATTTCTTCCTTTTTTACGCCGATGAAAAAGGGCAAGTTAATGGAGTTGAACGCGTTCGCATTGGGGGGAATGGACTTGCATGTTTCCTTGTGTAAATTTACAATTACTACTACTATTCCATAGTGTGAATTTTTTGGCCGAAATTGATTTGCCAAAGATATACCATATCAGATTGAGTGTCGTGGTATTTATGATTTTCAAATCCAGTCCATGGCTGTCTATTCTTTAGCGTTAATCCCGAGGCAAATAGATGGGGCGGCATTAATGGGGGAAAGCATGGCTCGGGAAGATATTTATTTTTTTCGAAACAGGCTCGGGAAGATATTTTTCTGATCGACAACGAGTGATTGGACGCAAAAGCAAATCTGATTTTCGAAAAAGCAGAGGGAAAAGGAACAGGTGGTCGTGTCGTGCAAGGCTGAATCGTCAGGGGAAAGAGGATGGATTCACTGGGACGTTTGGCGTGGGTGGCACGATCGGATCCGCGACCGTCGGTGACCACGCTTTGCTAATTTGTAGTACATGCCTGCGTTTGGATCGTCCACCGGGATTTTTGGTCATTTGAGAACAGGCCGTGATGAGGAGGGTTTGAAAAATGCTCCCCCCCCCCCCCCCCCCCCCCCCCCCCCCCGCCGCGACGGCGACCCTCCCCCACCCTAGATCCGCGGCGCCGCTCGCCTCACCACAGCCCCCTGCCTCCCACACCGCTCCTGTAGCCACCATACGCCCTCTCGCGACGTTGTTTCCCTCCGGATCCCATGGATCACCTGGATCCCGACATCCCACGACCGTCCGTTGCCGCGCGTATCACGCGGCCGCCGCCGCCGTTGAGCGAGACTCACCTCTCCCTCAGAGGAGATCCGCTGCTTTGGTCTCACAGGGAGGTGGCGCTGGAGGATTTGCCGGATTTGCGCTCGCGGTGGTGGGATCCGCGGGCGAATCGGATCTGGGGGGCGGTCCAGTGATCGGAGAGGTGCTTGAAGGAATTGCGTCGGGCGAGGCAGAACGCAGAAGTCCAGCTCGATCTCCGCGCAGAGTGGCTACGAGATGTCCAGATCTGGCAGCGCAGGCTCGAGTTCGAGTTTGGGCTCATGGCAGAAATCATCTTCACCGAATCCACGTCGGAGGAGTGGGCGCGCATGCCTACGCCATGGCGCCCGCAGCCTCTGCAATTGATCAAGTGGGCATTGGCCGAAGCACGCTCTGGAAATCCACTGCAAAAGCAACGATGGGGCTGTATGCTGAACAAGGTAACTTGTCCGCCATCCCCACCCTCAAATCGGTAACAAGTTTTGGGAATGAGAGATCAGAGGCACAATGTTGCACGAGCAAAGCAACTGTAGATATGCAGATGGGACAGTGGCCCGTGATTGATTTGGAATCAGTGCTGGAAAATCTGGAATTTTGTGAAGGATGGCCACATCTGGCGCTTGAAATTGTGTTTGTGCACTCGAACCGGACCAGTGAACACACAAATCTAATGCTTGGTTTGGCCTCTGCATATCATCTGGGTCACGCTTGCTGCCATGGCCTCATCCCCCGATCTGGTGGAGGAAAATTGAATCAGGCGAGAGTAGAGGTTGCTGTCACAATACAGATTACAACTCCAGCGAGATTTGAGAATTCCAGCTGTGGGAAGAGACAATTATCAGAAGCTGGTGTTGAGAATCATCGTAGCTGCCACCGAAGAGGAACTCCGAGTTCAGTTGCATGGGAGGAACATGTATGCGGAGGAGATGATTGCCTGGGCGCGTTCACTGCTGCAATCAATACACCTATTTTAGAGAGCGCGTTAGAAGGCCTTATGGGAAATCCAGCATTGGGCTCCGTAGCAATGAGATGCTTGCCTCCTGCACCTCAGGGATCTAGCTCATGCGCGACACTGCAGTTGATCATGGGCGACATCGGTGGTGTCAGTTTCTTTCAGAGTTGCAAGGGTGCTAGAGTTCGAGCGTAGAAAAATCAGTTAACAGCGAGGCAGTCCAGGTGGACGATGAGGTCACGACGCACTTCGCCCAACTTTGGAGCCCATCGAAGCGATGTGCGGATAAAGCTAGGGTTAGGAGGCTACTTCAAGACCTCCCCTCCACACAACACCCCACTAGCCCCTCCCTCACCGCCGCCACCACTGTAGATTCAATAGCCGTGGATTCCAACCGTGGGAGAGGCCGAGGAAAGAACATGCAGGGGCAGGGAGATGGTGACCAACAAAACTAGAAGCAGCAGTGGACAGATCAACCCCTGCAGATGGCACAAGCGCTGCCCCCCTTTGCTTTTGGGTTTGAGTTCCCGGGACAGCCACCACCCTCGGCATTCAACAACCAGTTCCATGGGGGATACCCCCCGCTACCGCAACAGTGGCAAGGGATGTCACCCTCGTGGTTTCCCCAGCAGATGGTGCAACCCCCTCCAGAGCAACAGGGTGGAGATCAAGGGGTTTCTTTGAGCAACACTGGTCAAGGTTCTAGTAGATCTGGGATCTCTGTGCCAGGGAATCAGAAAAATCAGAGCAAGCAACAAAGGAAGAAGCAAGATAGCAAAGTGGTAGTTAACAACAATGCCACCTCTCTCATGTCTTATGTGAATGTGATTTGTGGTGGTTGTGGAGAGTCAGGTCATGACAAAGAGAAGTGCTCCAAGACCACAACATGTTTCATCTGCAAGATGGCTACACATCAGGAACACAACTGTCCAGTTAGGAAGAAACCTAATCTAGCTACCACGTACTTTGGGAGTGCAGCTCCTCGATTAGGCTTCTACCATGTGGATATGTCAGACGTTAACCTACAACACTCTGGGAGACTTAAGAATGGAGGGATTGTTTTGGTAGAATTTGGGGAGATCAGCAAAAAGGACCTATCAACTAAATTCTCAGAGATATACAAAACTAACTGGCCATGGCAGATTAATGCTCTGGATGATTGGACCATATTAGTGAAGTTCCGCCCTGAAATTCCTGTAGAATCAGTTGCCAGTTACCCTTGCTTTGACCTTCACAAGGGCAATGTTGAGGCTTGGAAAGGGAATATTGACGACTCTACGTCAAAACAGTTGGTCTGGATAAAAATTAGGAAGATAAACCCAAGATGGTGTGAATGGTCTATTCTTGACCAAATTACTTCTGTCTTTGGCACCATAGTGGATGCGGATTGGAAATTCAACTTCAAAATCTTCTATGAGGTTGTGGGAGTTAAGTTGTCCTGTAAAGATGGTAGCAAGATCCCCAAGGAAAGAATCTATGGAATAAATGGAGAGTTCTACAAAATGCTTATTGCGGTGGAACAAATCACAAAGCAAAGGGCTGAAACTGGGACTGATAACAATGATACAATTAGCCAAGGAGGGCAGGACACACAATCTGAGACTGAGACCTCACCGAGGACTGAAGACAATAGGTCAAACAAAAGCACTAGGTCTGATCTGGGGAGAGGGGGTGGTTCGGACCCTACTTTGGAAAAACAGGCAGTGCTTGCCTTTTTGCAGCAAATGCCAGAAGTCTGCCCATATGAAGGGGTGGAACATCCATCACTACTCAATATTCAGATCTCTCCATCCATCCAGGCCTCAAGGAGATCCAAGATTGATAAGATAGTGGCAGAATATATGTCTGATGACCAATGCTACTCTATCCTTAGTGAAATGGAGATGGCTGACTTGCATCAAGAGATGGAGGAGGTTGGTGACACCCAGGAGCAAGATGTTGTAGCATCAGTAGAGCCTCTAAGTGACACTTATGAGGCTGACTTTCCTCTACTATCCAAGACAGTTGCTAACAAGCAACAGAAATAGAAGTGGAGGCCAGTTCAAGCTACCAGGCACAACTCAAGGGTGGAACCCTTTGGCAAAACTATGGTGGAGAAATCACAAGAATTCAAGCAAGTGAAATATTTGGAAAGTGCAAAAATTGGTACGAACCAACATGCATTTTCCTTTTTCAATAACCCCTCCTTTATTGATGTTCCTAAGAAAATAGGAATGGATATTGACGAACATAGTAGTCATCCTCCTAGTCACTTGAGATCTACTGATCCAATTGACACCCTAGCTGGTTAATGTAATGTAGAACTGGTTTATGAGAATATGTGTTTTACTCCTTGTAGAACTGTCATCAATAATTTCTTAGATAGTAATATAGTTGAGCAACTTTCTCCTACTAGCATTGAGACACGGGTTGTGGCCTATGACTATATACGGGGCAAGCACCCTATGGCTACAGTTATACCATGAATTGCTGATTTTGAAATGTGAGGGGCATGCCAGCTCCTGGTAGAAAAACTTTACTTTTAGATTGCATTGGTAAGATAAAACCATCCATTGTAGGTTTACAAGAGACTACGAAAGAGAGTTTCTGCGACTCCTTTATGAAATTCTTGGTTAGTGGAAGACATTTTGCCTGGAATCTCCTTCCAGTCATTGGTTCAGCTAGACGCATCTTGGTAGGTGTCGATCTAGATCTTTATGATGTTTTAGACTGGACCATTACTAAGTTTAATGTCTCATGTACTGTTAGGTTAAAAAGTAAACAACTAGAGTTTAGAATAGTCACAGTTTATGGGTCCCCATATGAGGAGGGTAAAGAAAAGTTCCTTTCTGAACTCCACTCATTGTTCATTGACAATGAGACCCCAACCTTGGTAGGGGGATTTCAATCTAGTTAGATTTAACCATGATAAAATTAATGGGCATGTTAACCATAGATGGAGTGATAAATTTAATGCTTGGGTGGAAATATGGAGCCTGCTAGAAATTAAGCTTTCCTCCAGAAAGATTACTTGGGATAATAACCAGTCAAATAACATCATCTCTACCATACATAGACTTTTTTGTGAGACTGACCTAGATAAGTTTTTCCCTTTGGCCTCATGTACAACTCTGCCTAGAGTGGGTAGTGATCACACACCCACTGTCTGGGATTCAGGTTTGTATAAACAACCCAAGTCTAGTAGTTATAAATTTGAGAAATGGTGGCTCCTTAGAGAGGATTTCCAAACCTTAGTTAAGAAGAATTGTAATGCTCCTACTCATGGGAAAACTTCTATTGCTAGATGGCAAGAGAAAATTAGAAGATTTAGGAAAGCCACTATAAATGGTGGAGTAGCAACAATGAGGCTGAACTTAGAAAGCATAAGAAGAGCCTTATGGAAGAATGTGACAAATTAGACATTAAGCTAGAGACCACTGACCTCACTAACAAAGAGCATGATAGAAGGAGAGAGATCCATCTAGAATTATAGGCTCATTGACTGAAAGAGGAAGTTAAAGCTAAGCAAAGATCTAGAGATACAGATATTAGGGAAGGTGATAGAAATACTACCTATTTTATGTTGTAGCTAATCAAAGGAGGAGGAAAACTTTTATCCACTCCCTAGAAGGCCCTGATGGTGTGGTTAGAGAAACATTAGACTTCCTAAAAGTAGTTGGTGGTTTTTATAAGACCCTTTTTAGGAAAGACTCTGAGCGGGCTTGTTCCCTCAACAACGATTTTTCTCCTCTGCCGAGGAAAAACTCTCTCCCAATGAGAATGAGACACCGCAAGCCCGCTTCTCTGAGGAGGAAATTAAAAAGTAGTATTTGACACATGCAGATGGGGCCCCTGCCCCTGATGGTATTCCTTTTTTCTTCTACCAGCATTTTTGGGATTTAATAAAGCATGATCTTATTGAGATGTTTGATGACTTCCATAAGGGCAAGATAGATATATGTATATATATATATATACGCTAAACTTTGCTATGCTCTCTTTGATCCTAAAGAAGCTGATACTAGTACCATGAAGAAATTTAGACCAATTAGTCTCCTAGATTGTAGTTTTAGGATTTTCACTAAGGTTTTAACTAACAGAATTAATGCCCTATTACAGAGACTCATTGCCTACAACCAATTTGCCTTTCTAAAAGGTAGAGACATCTTGGAAAGTGTAGTCACTGCTCATGAGGTGCCGCACTTAGTACGTGCTAGGCAAGAGCAAGGCCTAGTGCTTAAATTATACTATGAGAAAGCTTTGATTTCGTTGACCTAGAATTCCTGAGTGAGCTCCTTTCTCTTAGAGGTTTTGAGAAGAAATGGAATATCCTGGATCCCGGCAGTCACCAGAGGAGGGTCAGTAGGAGTCAAGGTAAATGGGTGTGAGAGTGATTTCTTCCTCCCTAGTAAAGGTATGAGGCAGGGGGATCCCTTGTCGCCACTTCTCTTTAACCTAGTTGTGGATGCACTCCGTAGGGTGCTTGTGAAAGCAGCTGCCGGGAACTTGATTAGTGGCCTTTGTCCTACTGTTTGCCCTGGAGTAATCATGTGCCTCCAGTATGTTGATGACACAATCCTATTCCTTGAGAATAGCATAGAAGAATATACTAACCTCACGATGGTGCTAACATGTTTTGAGAAAGTTTCTGGGATGAAAATCAACTACACCAAGAGTGAGTTGATCTCCATTAATATGTCTGTGGAGGAAACAAATCCTTTTGTAGAAGATTTAGGATGTAAGAAAGGCAACTTCATAATAAAATATCCGGTGATCCATCTCCACTATGATAAATTGAGGAGAGAGGATATCCAACCTTTGATTGACAAAATCCTTAAAGGGATTACCTGTTGGAGAGGTAAACTACTCTCCTACAAATGCAGACTAGTCCTTATCCACACTTGTTTGGCCAACATCCCTGACTATTTACTTTCCTTCTTCAAATTTCCCAAATGGGCCACTGAGCTTATTATTACTCAGATGTCTAACTGTTTGTGGAATGATTTTGAAGGCCATAGAAAAAGATCCACTTAGCAAATTGGAGACTTGTTTGTATGAAAAAAGAGTATGGAGGCCTAGGTATATATTCCTAACCTGCAGGAAATTAATACATGTCTCCTGGGCTCTTGGAGTAAAAGATACTCTGAAGGAGAAGGGAAACTCTAGAGGAAAGTGATTGATAATAAATATAACACTGACAAACCAAATATTTTCAATTGCTTCGCTACTACCACCTCTTCTAGATTCTGGAAAGGAGTCATGGGAGTAGCAAAAGCAGCGAAATTTCGTTTTAGGTGGAATGTGGGCAATGGAGCTAAAGTAAGATTTTAGGAGGACGCATGGTTTGGGACCCCCCTGCTGTCCAACTCTAGCCCCTCTACATTGTTTGTAACCAGTCATCCAAAACTATTAGAGATATCTAGGATGGTACTCAGATCAAGCTTACCTTTAGGCGAAATTTTACTGAGAATATGATGGAGCAATGGTACCAGCTAGTAGAGACTTTCCGTGATATTGCTCTTACTGATGAACTAGATGCTTTGGTCTGGTAGTATGAAAGCAAAGGGCCATATTCTAGTAGTTCCCTTTATCATGTAATCAACTTTATGGGTGTGAAGACTGTCTATGTTCCTATTGTTTGGAAATTACATGTTCCACCTAAGATCCATGTGTTCCTTTGGTTGATTTCTCATAATAAAATAATGGAGATAACCTTAGGAAAAGGCATATCATCAAACCTCTAGATTGTGTGTTCTGCTCTGAAACTGAATCTTTCCATCACTTGTTTTTTGATTGTGTAGTAGCTAGATATGTGTGGGCAATTTTTAGGGAGCACTTCAACATAAACTTGGGGTCTGATTACATGTCCATTGCCAAGTTTTGGCTCTCTAACAATAAAAAATCTGCCCTTAATGTAGCATGTGCAACTGTTGTGTGGTGTTTGTGGAAAATTAGAAATTCCATTATATTTAACAATACCACATGTACTCCTGGTGAACAGGTTATTGGCAAGATTCATAGGCTGGTCAAGATTTGGGCGATCTTGTCGACAAATCAAGGGAAGAAAAGTCTGGAGGACTTTGCAACCTTCCTGGAGGTGAAAATGAGGACTCCATTGGCCATCAGAAGTGGCTGAGCTAGGACAAACTGAAGATCACGAATGCAGAACAAGTGAACCATGACTCCCCCTACTCCTTGCAAGATGGTTGCAGGAAGTGTGGTGGTCAGCCCGGCCTCGGTGCTGGACCCCAAGTGATCTCCGCAGCCTTCAACAGCTATGCCGATGAAGTTCAGGAGGGATTTCTGTGAGCTCGACATGTTTGGCCCCTGAAGCTATCCAGCTCCCCCTTAGCCCCAGTTTTGTTAAGGATGAAAAAGATCTATAATAAACTATAATTCCCTTAGTTTCTCCTCCTCTTAGTTGCTGCTTGATAGCTCTATGAGCATCTAGTTGGAAAAATTGCAGTTTATTTTTGCACCTTTACCCTCATTTTAGGGGAGCTCGTTTGTTCTAAATCTTGGTTTCATTTATCAATATGGAGCCGGGGTCATGGTCCCTTCCTTCTAAGAAAAGCTTGACAAGGTAGCTGTTAAGTTTATGTTAAAGTGCTCTCTAAATATTGCCCACACATAACTAGCTACTACACA
This sequence comes from Triticum aestivum, assembly GCF_018294505.1. Classification (NCBI taxonomy): domain Eukaryota; kingdom Viridiplantae; phylum Streptophyta; class Magnoliopsida; order Poales; family Poaceae; genus Triticum; species Triticum aestivum. Next base: position 35,964,939 of record NC_057799.1, on the reverse strand, counting down.
AGGCCCTTTCCTTTTAAAAAACGTGTTCATATGTGCGTGGGATCAGTCGGATGATGCCTAGCAGCCGCCATATATAATTGGATAAAACTTCACAACTTGTTAGAAAACATGTAGTTAAACTTTTCAAATTTGTGACTACTAATTTTTGGTAAATATCAAAATTGAGATGGTAAAAAAGCAATATTAAGATCATCATAAAGTTTACCGGAAGTACAAAGCATCTCAAGCATAATAAAACTATATCGAGGTTCTGAGACCATCGAACGACCACTACAACCGACAGAACAAGCTGCTAATGCGCCGCTCCCCTACCGGAGTCGGCTTGACCTTGCCGATGGCAACTGAGAAGTCGTCATGCACATGCCCCTAAGGACCAGCGCCCTTGAGCCGTAGTTGCCATTGAACCCTTGCATAAATCTGAGCACATGATACCAAATCTTGCCACATGAAGAGAAACCCTAACCTCACCGCTGCATGGAGACAACAGTAGTCTATGTCGAAGCTCCATCGACTACGTCGAGACGAGCAAACTTGAGAAGTATTGCAGTCCAAAAAACAAACCAAAAGAAGAAATGTCGCCATGCGCCCGAGCACCACACCTGCGAGGACTAAAAAACACTAACCTAAACTACTAACTAGACGGAAGGCACCAGGATTCCCCTTGCTGCAACCGGTTGCCGGAGCGGGGGACAGAGGGGAGATGAATCCACTGGCTTGCCGGTAAAGTCTGGAGGGAGCGTTTACCCTAGCCGCCTAGGGTAAGTGGGGGGAAAGAGAGGCTGACGGAGTGTATTGAATGCCATGAACCAGTGCCCCCTCGGTCTTATGGGTGACGCACGCGAGTCCCGTAATGGCGGCCGGGCATATTTGGTCAGGGGGCGACAACCCCTGACACATGAAGGAAATATGCCCTAGAGGCAATAAAAAAGTTGTTATTTATATTTCCTTATATCATGATAAATGTTTATTATTCATGCTAGAATTGTATTAACCGGAAACTTAGTACATGTGTGAATACATAGACAAATAGAGTGTCACTAGTATGCCTCTACTTGACTAGCTCGTTGAATCAAAGATGGTTAAGTTTCCTAGCCATAGACATGAATTGTCATTTGATTAACGGGATCACATCATTAGAGAATGATGTGATTGACTTGACCCATTCCGTTAGCTTAGCACTTGATCATTTAGTATATTGCTATTGCTTTCTTCATGACCTATACATGCTCCTATGACTATGAGATTATGCAACTACCGAATACCGGAGGAACACTTTGTGTGCTACCAAATGTCACAATGTAACTGGGTGAGTACAAAGGTGCTCTACAGGTGTCTCTGATGGTAATTGTTGAGTTGGCATAGATCAAGATTAGGATTTGTCACTCCGATTGTCGGAGAGGTATCTCTAGGCCATCTCGGTAATGCACATCACTATAAGCCTTGCAAGCAATGTGACTAATGAGTTAGTTGCGGGATGATGCATTACGAAACGAGTAAAGAGACTTGCCGGTAACGAGATTGAACTAGGTATTGAGATACCAACGATCGAATCTCGGGAAAGTAACATACCGATGACAAAGGGAACAACGTATGTTGTTATGCGGTTCGACCGATAAAGATCTTCGTAGAATATGTAGGAGACAATATGGGCATCCAGGTCCCGCTATTGGTTATTGACCAGAGAGGTCTCGGTCATGTCTACATAGTTTTCGAACCCGTAGGGTCCGCACGCTTAACGTTCGTTGACGAAGTATTATATGAGTTATGTATGTTGGTAACTGTTGGGGATATAACTATTGAGTATAAACCGCCCAGGAGGGGCCGGATTATACTCATGGCGATTCACCAGTATTGAAGCCCATGAAGACATAGAAAATGGCGACTTACGAAGGAGATTTACTAAGAAGGCCCAAAGCCCAAAGGCGGGTTAGGGCCCATAGATATAAACCGCCATATATGTGTGTATGACTTGTATTGTAAGGTATGAAAGAGTTCATACCGAGCAGGACACGTTTATGAACCGGCAGGGATTCTGTGAGCCGCGGGGCGTCAACCTGTGTATATAAAGGGACGACCCGGTGGCGGTTTAGGGCAAGAAAGAAGAGATCGAAAGCTAGGTTAAGCGTATTCGCTCCCTGTTAATTGAAACATAATCAATCCCACCTCAAACTGGACTAGGCCTTTACCTTCACCGCAAGGGGTCGAACCAGTATAAAATCCTTGTGTCCTTTGTCCCGTTTAACCCCTTTAAGCTAACCTAGTTGCGATGGCTCCACGACTAAGTCCTCACATAGGACATCTGCCGTGACTATTCCACTACAGTTGCGCCCACCGTGGGGCTATCGCACAGTGGTTTCGAGTTCTTAAAGGGCAACTTCGAAAGGATAAAGGGATATGTTGTGGGCCGGATGACCAAGAGTCGTCGCGGAAAGCTCTACATCGTCGATGCAGGCTGGGGCTCCGACGCCGGCTCAATTGAGTACGGGTACCGGGTCCCCTTCGGTGGAATCCACGTCTTCATTGGTAAGATCGGCGAACCGGGCCCTGAGCCAGACATCTGCACCGACATAATCGAGACGGCTCAGCGTGCAAGACTCGCCCGAGTTCAACCCGCCATGAAGCATGCCTTTGTTGGATTCAAACATGGGGGAGAATTTGAGGAAGGATCTGTGTATGGCGGTGAGATGGCCATCTATTCCGATGGTGAGTCATCCACAGGCGAGACTACTTCATTGTATGAATTGCAGGACGGCAGGCTTGGGGGCTGTTCCGATGGCGACAGTATTTCGGACCCCTACGAGCCGCTGAACCGGGTTGCGATCTTTATGGCCCGTACACAGTTAGTACAGAATTCTTCAACAACAGCGGCGATGATTTCCGGGTCAGCAGCGGCGACGGCAGCCGGGGCAGGAGGCCCTGCACGCCTGCCGGCTCAGGTCTTGACCGAGTTATTGGATAGTCTAATGATATTGTTAGCGGCAGATGTTAATCCAGTGAATCAAGATCAGCACAATGCGGAGGTTGCAAAGTTGTGAGATCAGATAGCTCAAGCCAAGGAGGACTTGCAGCTGAGCATGCAAGGATGACAGCGGAACGAGCGGTTCTGGATGCTCAGGCACAACGGAACGAGCGGAACGAGCGGCTGATTCCTTCCGGCTTTCATTGGATCAGAATGCTTCAAACGACGTCATGAGCAGAAGACACCGGACTCGTCTGCCTCCGGTTTATGAGGCGAGGAACCTCTTAAACACACCTGGTGCGGGGACCAGTGACCAGCCAGGGGTAAACCGGGCAATAGCCACGCGGGGGACCGGAGCACCGGTTCAACCATGCATGATGGACCCGCCTCGTCAGAACAATGTCCCACCACAACATGTGCCGACACCACCGGGTCATTACTCTAACCCCTTGGATAACATGTTCGCTGCGGCATCACGATTGGCGGCCATCCCAGTTGAAGGCGAGTCTCCAACTGCGGTTGAGACGCAGAGGGCTAGAGAGCTTCTTCAGACAGCATTGGTTCAGCAGGAGGCGTATTCTTACAGTTGTGAGAGAATCCATTCAACCCCTCGCCCAAGTCGGAGTTCTAGCAGGCACATGGACTCCCCGGCGGTGCCAAGCAGTGAGCAGCGTCGTAACCCGCCCCATGGACATAACCCGCCCCATAACACTCAGGCCTTGATGAATCAGGAGAGACCGCGTCGCGAGCCTGAGCCGGCAGCCCAGAACACGGCTCGTCAGCCATCTCCGGTTTATCCAACAGCTTCGGTGGAGTTAGGTGTAACCTCCCGAAGCACTGGTGTGCCGTGTTTAGTGTCAGCTCTATGTAACGTACGTCTGCCCAAGGATTTCAAAGGTCCTCGTAAGGTGCCTAATTACACAGCTGACTTACCCCCTGAGATGTGGGTCGAAAGTTATGAGATGGCGATGGAGTTACTGGACGTCGATGAGGCTGCATGTGCTAAATATTTCACCATGATATTGGAGGGAACAGCTCGCACCTGGTTAAAAGGACTGCCAGCCAACTCCATTGGATCATGGGCCGAGTTACAAGCCCAGTTCATACAACAGTTTAAAGACACGTGCAAGCAACCGATGTCGATTGTGGATTTGGCTGGTTGTGTTCAAGAAGAAGGTGAATCGACAACCCACTAGGTGCGCCGGGTCTCAGCAATTCTGCACTCGTTGGATCGTATCAAGGCTGATTCAGCAGTCCTAATGTTGGAAAGCAATTGTCGTTTCATTCCTTTGAAGCAGAAATTAGGACGACTCAAACGCCACTGCAATGACATGGGAACGCTCATGGCAGCTCTAGTTAAAAACGCGGACTCTGATAGTACCAAGGACCCCGAGTATGATGGTGATAAGCCGGGAAAGGGAAAGAAGAGTGGCAACACCAAAGGTCAGCATCATAACCCGGCGAGCCGGGGGGCAATGGGAAGCGTAAATCGGACGGTAATTCGGATTTTGTGGCCAATACTAATACACAGAGTAATAGTCAATGCCGTAAGGGAAAGCCACCTCCTCGCACAGGAGGACCAATTGTCAATCTTGAGCATCTGCCAAATCAGCCCTATCCGAAACACGGATCACGTGAAAGGTCATCCAGTCACCTTTGGAAGGACTGTCAGATTATGAAAGAGTTTAAAAATTCTGATTTGTTCCGGAATGATCATGGGCCGGGCGGTGGCTCCGGTTCTGGACCGGGTTATGGTGGCGACGGTCCTCATGGACAGGGTTATGGTGGCGGTAGTTCTAATTCTGGCTTCCAGGTTCATCAAGGAAATCAAGGCAGTCAGGGCGGTTATCATCAGCAGTCCGGCCAGGGAAATCAACAGCAGCAATCTGGGTATCAGAGTAACCCAAGGCAGTTGAATAGTGGGCAGTACCACGTCTTCACCACAAGTTTATGCAAGCGGGATCAGAAGCTCCATAAAAGGGTTGTGAACACCGTTGAGCCGATAGTTCCCCGTTACTTGCGCTGGTCTGAGCAGCCTATTGTGTGGAGTCGTGAGGATCACCCGCCCCGGGTTGACAATCGGGGTCACCTGGCTTTGGTGGTAGCGCCTCAGGTTGGAGGATATAAATTCACTAAGGTACTCATGGACGGAGGTAGCAGCATCAATATCCTTTATTATGAAACTTTCCGTCGCATGGGGCTGACTGACAAAAATCTTAAGCCATCAAATACTGTCTTTCATGGCATGGTGCCTGGCAAGTCGGCAGACCCAGTTGGGAAAATAGCTTTGGAGGTTGCATTTGAGGATGATCATGATTCCAGGTCTGAGACGTTGACCTTTGAAGTGGTGAAGATCAAAAGTCCTTATCATGCTCTGTTTGGACGGCCGGCTTATGCCAAGTTCATGGCACGACCTTGTTATGTTTATCTACAGCTTTTAAGATGCCGGGTTACAAGGGGACCATAACAGTGCATGGGAGCCGGAAGATAGCTTTGGAGTGTGAAGAAGGTGATGCAGCTTATGCTGAGTCGGTTTGTGCAACGGAGGAGTTAAAATTTTATAAGGACAATGTTGATCCGGCGGACATGACATCTTTGAAAAAACCAACCACGGAACATGACCCGGCTTTGAAGTTTAAATCGGCGGATGATACCAAGCTAGTTGACTTCGTTCCTGGCGATTCGTCCAAGCAGTTCAACATCAGTGCTAATCTGGATCTGAAATAGGAAAGCGCGCTCATCGGGTTCATCCGTGAGAACCGGGACATTTTTGCATGGAAGCCTTCTGACATGCCAGGTGTACCGAGGGAACTCGCTGAACACACTCTCAATATTGATCCGAAGTTTAAACCAGTCAAGCTATCGTTTTAATGAAGAAAGGTGTCAGGCTATTGGTGAAGAGGTAGCCCGGCTTTTGGCGGCCGGGTTATTGTTGAAGTTTTTCATCCTGAGTGGTTGGCTAACCCGGTGCTAGTACTTAAGAAGAACGACACTTGGCATATGTGTGTGGATTACACGGATTTAAACAAGGCTTGTCCGGCTGATCCTTTTGCTCTCCCTCGTATTGATCAAATTATTGATGCTACGGCGGGTTGTGAGCGGTTGAGTTTTTTGGATGCTTTTTCTGGTTATCATCAGATCAAAATGGCAGTTAAGGACCAGGAGAAGACAACTTTTATCACTCCCTTTGGAGCCTTCTGTTACGTGTCCATGCCTTTTGGGCTCAAGAGTGCCCAGGCGACTTACCAGCGATGTGTGCAGAATTGTCTTCATAATCAGATTGGGCGCAATGTTCATGCTTATGTGGATGATATTGTGGTGAAATCCAGAAAGAAGGAAACCTTGATAGATGACTTGAAGGAGACTTTGACAATCTCTGGGTCTATAAAATGATGCTTAATCCGGCCAAGTGTGTTTTTGGTGTACCGACGGGCAAGCTATTGGGCTTTCTGGTTTCAGAACGGGGTATTGAGGCTAACTCGGAAAAAAAATCAAGGCTATCACTTCCCTGGCTAAACCGAAGTGTGTCAATGACGTCCAGCGCTTAGCGGGTCGGATAGCGGCGTTGAGCCGGTTCATAAGCCGCCTGGGGGAGAAGGCTATCCCTCTATATCAGATGATGAAGAAGACAGACGATTTCGTCTGGAGTAATGCTGCTAATGAGGCATTTGAAGCACTTAAAAAACAACTGGCGGAACCGCTGGTTCTCGCTGCTCCTGTTGATAAGGAGCCTTTGTTGTTATATGTGGCTGCTAATAGCCAAGATGTCAGTGTGGCTATAGTGGTGGAGACGAAAGAGCAAGGAAAGGAGCATCCGGTTCAGCGACCGGTTTATTATATCAGTGAAGTGCTCATTGAGTCTAAGCAGCGATATCCACATTGGCAGAAGCTGGTATATGGAGTCTTTATGGCTAGCCGTAAGCTCAAGCAGTATTTCTTTAGTCATCCTATCAATGTGGTTAGCTCTGCTCCCCTAGGAGACATTATTCAGAACAGGGAAGCTACAGGCCGAATCACCAAGTGGGCCATTGAGCTTGGACCCCATGGTTTGACATATGTGCCTCGCACATCAATCAAATCTCAAGCCCTTGTGGATTTTATCAATGACTGGACGGAGTTACAGATGCCTGAGGAGAAACCGGACAACACATATTGTACTATTCACTTTGATGGGTCCAGACAATTGGAAGGCTCGGGGGCTGGAGTTGTCTTAACTTCCCCACGAGGTGACAAATTTTGTTATGTTTTAAGGCTGATGTTCCCTTATACGAACAATGCAGCTGAATATGAGGCTTTGCTTCATGGCCTCCGGATGGCTAAGGAGATGAAATTTAAGCCGAGTCAGGTGCTTTGGTGACTCAGACTTGGTAGCTCAGCAAGTTTCAGGTACTTGGGATTCTAAGGACCCACTCATGGCGGCTTATCGGCGAGAGGTGGACATTATTGCTGGTCACTTCAAGGGTTATCAAGTTGAGCATGTTGATCAGAGAAAGAATGAAGCGGCTGATGCCTTAAGCCGGTTGGGTTCCCAACATAAACCGGTGCCGCCTAACATATTTCTGGACGTCTTGCATAACCCGTCGGTCAAATTACCTACAGAGGAGGATTTAGCTATTCCTGACCCGGAGGCACAACTTGTGGCGGTTCTTCATGCTATTCCTGATTCAACGATTCCGTATCTGGTTTACATGACCCGGGGTGAGTTACCAGAGGATGAGACACTGGCCAGGCAGATAACCTGGCGGTCTAAGTCAATGACTATTGCCAATGGAGAGCTGCATCACCGTAGTGTTACGGGGGCGTTTCAACATTGTGTTTCTCCCGAAGAAGGTCATGAAATTCCGCGTGTGATTCATGAAGGAGATTGTGGTCATCATGCCGGGTCAAAATCTCTTGTAGCCAAGTCTTCTCATCACGGATTTGATTGGCTGACGGCTCATGCTGATGCAGAAGACCTGGTCAGTAAATGTGATGGTTGTCAGAAGTTTTCATGACGAGCTCACGTGCCGGCTCAAGAATTGAGGATGATACCGATTACTTGGCCGTTTGCGGTCTGGGGGCTTGATATGGTTGGGCCTTTTAAAAGGTCCAAGGATAAAAGACTCATGTTTTAGTGGCAGTTGACAAATTCACAAAGTGGGTTGAAGCAGAACCGGTCAGTAAATGTGATGCGGCGACAACAGTTCAGTTCATCAAAAAGGTGATCTTCCATTTTGGTTTTCCCCACAACATCATAACTGATAATGGCACTAATTTATCCAAGGGCGCTATGAAAGAGTTTTGTCAACGTGAGCACATTCGGCTTGATGTGTCATCGGTTGCTCACCCCCAATCCAATGGTCAAGCGGAGAGAGCCAATCAAGAAATTTTGCGAGGCATCAAGCCCCAGCTTATGGTTCCTTTGCAGAGGACGCCGGGTTGTTGGGTGGAAGAGCTGCCTTCGATGTTATGGAGTATTAATACTACCCCCAACAGATCTGCAGGTTACACGCCTTTCTTCATGGTTTACGGGGCAGAAGCGGTTCTCCCTAGTGACATTCGTCATGACTCGCCCCGAGTGGTGGCTTATGTTGAAGCTGATAATGAAAAAGCACGTCAGGATGCACTTGACTTGTTAGATGAGGAGCGTGATATAGCAGCGGCTCGTTCGGCGATTTACCAGCAAGATTTGCGCCGTTATCACAGCCGCCGGGTTAAGACCAGAACCTTTCAAGAAGGTGACTTGGTGCTCCGGCTTATCCAGGATCAAACTGATATGCACAAGCTATCCCCACCTTGGGAAGGACCCTTTGTGGTTAGCAAGAATCTGAACAACGGGTCGTACTACCTTATCGATGTTCGAGACCGCAAGGACTCACGCACGTCGGAGGAGGAGACCAACCGGCCGTGGAACATTGCTCATCTTCGGCCCTACTACACTTGAGCCATCGGCTCTTACAATGTATATGTTTTCACAATGTACATATTATGATGATTATAATAAAGTTAGGCATCCCTGATAAAGCAGGGCCTCTGCCGTTTTATCTCCGAGAATAACAAGTATTTCTTTTTACTTCAAAAGGTCATTTGGGGGCTTCCTGATCGTATTCGAATCATAGCTGTCGGTACCCTCTTGATCGGCGCAATGCCAAAACTTATGGTCACTTGGGGGCTTCCTGTTCAAACATAGGTGTATTCACCAAAGAGAACATAGCTGTCAGTACCCTCTTGATCGGTGCAATGCCAAAACTTATGGTCACTAGGGGGCATCCTGATCGTATTCGAATCATAGCTGTCGTTACCCTCTTGATCGGCCCAAGGCCACAAACCAATTGGGGGCTTCCTGCTCGTATTCGAAGCATAGCTATTAACCCTTTTGGTCCGGCTTCCTGCTTGTATCCGAAGCATAGCCTCGTTTCTCTCTTTTTGCTTGTTTTTTTGAACGTTTTTCGGTTCATCTTGCTACCATCTTGACATATGGTTTAAAGTGATTCAGGCCATGTAGCCTCATTTCTCACAGCTCATATTTGAAGCATACATGTGGTTTCTATTAACTCGGCCTGGCTCTGGATGATAAGTCGCCAGTCCATGATGATATTAAATACTTGGAAGTATTGGTTTCTAAGTTTTGGGTTGTCACCCTTACTGCGCAGATATCATAAACCGGCAATATTCATAAGTACCATAGGTTATATGCTGCCGGATTACTACCCAGCTTTGGCCATATTTGAGTCTACCTATGGTTCTTGATAAACCACCCTAGCCATATTTGAGTCATATTTGGAAGCATGGCACTCCAATTTTTTGGGATATTACCCTTACTGCATCGGTCTGATAAACCGGCAGCTCAATCACATGTCATAGGTATGATATTTGTTAACCCGGCCCTGGTTATGAATTATTTTGATTACCTATGATCATATATGGGGTAGGATGACCCGTCCTACGGTAAACTGCCAGGACACTTGTAATCTGATTATATGCAGGAACAGATTCACATGGATGGTATTTTTAATGCAAAACGACAGATCTTAAGTTTCAAGGTCAACAGTGTCATGCAATATAACTTATGCACGATGGCATATCAGCTCTAAGAGTTTCAGCTAAGCCTATTACAAAAGCGTCTGGTGCCCAAAAAATAATTGTTTAAACAAGTCTTGTGGAAAGCAGATGCTATGCCAGCCTCCGGTTTATGAATCTTGGCCTGGTTGACTTGAAGGTTGTGGATCATCCAGCGCCGGTTCATCTTCCTCCTCTCTACCCAGTGGCTGGAAGTCAATGGTTGTCCAATTGATCCCAGTTAAGGCTTTGAATACAGCTTCATCACTTATAAGTGTGGAGGGGTCAACATCAAGGGCATAAGTGTGCTTACGGATTGGAGGAGTAAGATTTGGAGCATCATAAGTTGGCGCTTTAATTCTCTTATTGTTGGCATCATAAACCGACTGATAATATGAAAGATCAGTCTCTTCAGCCAATTTACTAGCCAGTGGACGCATTTCCCTCATAATGGCAGTAAGGTCATCAGTATTGAAGTCTGACCCGTCTTCCTTTATGCTTGGGCAGCCGTTTGCCAAATCGGCCAGATCAAGATCTGATATCCATGCTTTGGCCTGAGTCAGTGCGGTAAGAGCACCCGCTCTTGCAGCTGATTTCTTCAGTTCTTCAAACCGTGCAGGCATCATCGACAGCCTTTCCAACGTCTCCTTGATCAAGGTTGGGGGCGGTTTGTTATGGGAAGCTATGCAGATAACCCGTTGTACGCCGGTATATAACTGTTCTATGAGTGTATAGGCGGCTTTCAGTTTTTTCCGCATATCTGAGCCAAGATGAGCAACGCGGGTTCCTGCATCAACAAAGACATCTGTAAACCGGTAGTTTATTAGATAACATAGGTTTTAAACCTTATGAGGCACCTATTTACCAAAAACGGCAGCAGTCATGGCATTTATCTGCTGTTTTAAGCTAGTAAGCTCCGCCGATACCGGTTTAAGGGCCGTTTCAGCATCCTCGGCCCTCTTCAGCAGAGTTGACCTTTCTGTATCCCAACCTGCCCAATCATTCTTGAAGCTTTCTTTCAACTTTTCCATTGCTGCCAAGGCACTGGTCAGTTCATCCTTGGCCTTGAAAGTCTCTGATTGTTGGGATTTGATATTTTCTTGAAGGTCGGCAATTTGGGATTCCTTCTTGATAAGCTCAGCCTACAAAACACAAGCAATTTATGAGATGTCAATGCGTATTTGAAGTCCCAAGCAGATAACAAGTAATATACTTGGCACTTGGGGGCTAATGTCTATTGCCTCTTATATACCCTTTTTACAAGTCCCAAGCCCAATACAAGTATTATTCTTGACACTTGGGGGCTAATGCATATTTGCTCAAGACTATGGATTGTTATTTTCCCAATCATCAACTAGGTGGTAAACCGGTTTGAGAAGGTTCTAATTGCGAATTTTGGGTCTTACATGTTGGAAATATGCCCTAGAGGCAATAATAAAATGGTTATTATTATATTTCCTTATTCATGATAATTGTCTATTGTTCATGCTATAATTGTGTTATCCGGAAATCGTAATACTGTCTGAATACATAGACCACAACATGTCCCTAGTGAGCCTCTAGTTGACTAGCTCGTTGATCAATAGATGGTTACGGTTTCCTGACCATGGACATTTGATGTCATTGATAACGGGATCACATCATTAGGAGAATGATGTGATGGACAAGACCCAATCCTAAGCATAGCACAAGATCATGTAGTTCGTCTGCTAAAGCTTTTCTAATGTCAAGTATCATTTCCTTAGACCTTGAGATTGTGCAACTCCCGGATACCGTAGGAATGCTTTGGGTGTGCCAAACGTCACAACGTAACTGGGTGGCTATAAAGGTGCACTACGGGTATCTCCGAAAGTGTCTGTTGGGTTGGCACGAATCTAGACAGGGATTTGTCACTCCGTGTGACGGAGAGGTATCTCTGGGCCCACTCAGTAGGACATCATCATAATGAGCTCAATGTGAACAAGGAGTTGATCACAGGATGATGTGTTACAGACGAGTAAAGAGACTTGCCGGTAACGAGATTGAACAAGGTATAGGAATACCGACGATCGAATCTCGGGCAAGTATCATACCGGTAGACAAAGGGAATTGTGTACGGGATTCATTGAATCCCCGACATCGTGGTTCATCCGGTGAGATCATCATGGAGCATGTGGGAGCCAACATGGGTATCCAGATCCCGCTGTTGGTTATTGGCCGGAGAGATGTCTCGGTCATGTCTACATGCCTCCCGAACCCGTAGGGTCTACACACTTAAGGTTCAATGACGCTAGGGTTATAGGGGAAGTTTGTACGTGGTTACCGAATGTCGTTCGGAGTCCCGGATAAGATCTCGGACGTCACGAGGAGTTCCGGAATGGTCCGGAGGTGAAGATTTATATATGGGAAGTATTCGGGGGTTTGCCGGTATTGTACCGGGACCATCGAAGGGGTTCCGGGGGTCCACCGGGAGGGTCCACCTGCCCCGGAGGGCCCTATGGGCTGTATGTGGAAGGGAACCAGCCCCTAAGTGGGCTGGGCGCCATCCCCCCTAGGGCCCATGCGCCTAGGGTTGGGGGGAACCCTAAAGGGGGCGCCCCCTTGGCTTGGGGGGCAAGCCCCCTCCCCTTGGCCGCCGCCCCCCCTCTAGATCTCATCTAGAGGGGCCGGACCCCTTCCCCCTTCGCCCTATAAATAGAGGGGTGGAGGGAGGGCAGCCGCAACACATCCAAGGCGCAGCCCTCCCCCTCTCCAACACCTCCTCCTCCTTCCGCGGTGCTTGGCGAAGCCCTGCCGGAGTACCACACTGCTCGAACACCACCACACCGTCGTGCTGCTGCTGGAGTTGTCTTCCCCAACCTCTCCCTCTCTCCTTGCTGGATCAAGGCGTGGGAGACGTCACCGGGCTGCACGTGTGTTGAACACAGAGGCGCCGTTGTTCGGCGCTTAGATCGGAATCAACCGTTATCTGAATCGCTACGAGTACGACTCCTTCATCCGCGTTCTTGTAACGCTTCCGCATCGCGATCTTCAAGGGTATGAAGATGCACTCCCCTCTCTCTCTCGTTGCTAGTCTCTCCATAGATTGATCTTGGTGATGCGTAGAATTTTTTTAATTTCTGCAACGATCCCCAACAGTGGCATCATGAGCTAGGTCTATGCGTAGTTTCTATGCACGAGTAGAACACAAGTTGTTGTGGGCGTCGATTTTGTCAATTTACTTGCCGTTACTAATCTTATCTTGATTCGGCGGAATCGTGGGATGAAGCAGCCTGGACCGACCTTACACGTACGCTTACATGAGACAGGTTCCACCAACTGACATGCACTAGTTGCATAAGGTGGCTAGTGATACGTCTCCAACGTATCTATAATTTTTTATTGCTTCATGCTATATTATATTCTGTTTTGGATGATTAATGGGCTTTATTATACACTTTTATATTATTTTTGGGACTAACCTATTAACCGGAGGCCCAGCCCAGAATTGCTGTTGTTTTGCCTATTTCAGAGTTTCGCAGAAAAAGAATATCAAACGGAGTCCAAACGGAATGAAACCTTCGGGAACGTGATTTTTGGAACGAACGTGATCCAGAGGACTTGGACCCTACGTCAAGAAAGCAACCAGGAGGGCACGAGGTAGGGGGCGCGCCTACCCCCCTGGGCGTGCCCTCCACCCTCGTGGGGCCCACGTTGGTCCACCGATGTACTTCTTCCTCCTATATATACCTACGTACCCCCAAACCAACAGAGGCATCCACGAAAACCTAATTCCACCGCCGCAACCTTCTGTACCCGTGAGATCCCATCTTGGGGCCTTTTCCAGCGTCCTGCCGGAGGGGGCATTGATCACGGAGGGCTTCTACATCAACACCATAGCCTCTCCGATGATGTGTGAGTAGTTTACCTCAGACCTTCGGGTCCATAGTTATTAGCTAGATGGCTTCTTCTCTCTTTTTGGATCTCAATACAATGTTCTCCCCCTCTCTTGTGGAGATCTATTCGATGTAATCTTCTTTTGCGGTGTGTTTGTTGAGACCGATGAATTGTGGGTTTATGATCAAGTTTATCTATGAACAATATTTGAATCTTCTCTGAATTCTTTTATGTATGACTGGTTATCTTTGCAAGTCTCTTTGAATTATCAGTTTGGTTTGGCCTACTAGATTGATCTTTCTTGCAATGGGAGAAGTGCTTAGCTTTGGGTTCAATCTTGCGGTGTCCTTTCCCAGTGATAGTAGGGGCAGCAAGGCACGTATTGTATTGTTGCCATCGAGGATAAGAAGATGGGGTTTATATCATATTGCATGAGTTTATCCCTCTACATCATGTCATCTTGCTTAAAACGTTACTCTATTCTTTTGAACTTAATACTCTAGATGCATGCTGGATAGCGGTTGATGTGTGGAGTAATAGTAGTAGATGCAGGCAGGAGTCGGTCTACTTGTATCGGACGTGATGCCTATATACATGATCATACCTAGATATTCTCAGAACTATGCTCAATTCTATCAATTGCTCAACAGTAATTTGTTCACCCACCATAATACTTATGCTCTTGAGAGAAGCCACTAGTGAAACCTATGGCCCCCGAGTCTATTTTCCATTATATTAATCTCCCGTCAACGAACTATTTCTGGCACCATTTATTTTGCTTTCTTTACTTTTTGTCTTTACCATAAAAGTACCAAAAATATTATCTTATCATATCTATCAGATCTCACTTTCGTAAGTGACCGTGAAGGGATTGACAACCCCTTTATTGCGTTGGTTGCGAGGTTTATATTTTTTGTGTAGGTGTGAGGGACTTTGGCGTGGCCTCCTACTGGATTGATACCTTGGTTCTCAAAAACTGAGGTAAATACTTACACTACTTTACTGCATCACCCTTTCCTCTTCAAGGGAAAACCAACGCAGTGCTCAAGAGGTAGCAACTAGCAGGTGTCTGTCTCTCCCACTTTAGTCGGATCAGATTCGATGAAAAGGGTCCTTATGAAGGGTAAATAGAAATTGGCATATCACATTGTGGTTTTGGCGTAGGTAAGAAACGTTCTTGCTAGAAACCTATAGCAACCACGTAAAAATTTGCAACAACAATTAGAGGACGTCTAACTTGTTCTTGCAGCATATGCCGTGTGATGTGATATGGCCAAAAGGATGTGATGAATGATATATGTGATGTATGAGATTGATCATGTTCTTGTAATAGGAATCACGACTTGCATGTCGATGAGTATGACAACCGGTAGGAGCCATAGGAGTTGTCTTAATTTATTGTATGACCTGCGTGTCAATGAAAACGCCATGTAATTACTTTACTTTATTTCTAACCGTTAGCCATAGTAGTAGAAGTAATAGTTGGCGAGGCAACTTCATGAAGACACGATGATGGAGATCATGATGATGGAGATCATGGTGTCATGCCGGTGACGATGATGATCATGGCGCCCCGAAGATGGAGATCAAAAGGAGCAGAATTATATTGGCCATATCATGTCACTATTTGATTGCATGTGATGTTTATCATGTTTTTACATCTTATTTGCTTAGAACGACGGTAGCTTAAATAAGATGATCCCTCGTTAAAATTTCAAGAAGGTGTTCCCCCTAATTGTGCACCGTTGCGAAGGTTCGTTGTTTCGAAGCACCACGTGATGATCCGGTGTGATAGATTCTAACGTTCGAATACAACGGGTGTAAGCCAGATTTACACATGCAAAACACTTAGGTTGACTTGACGAGCCTAGCATGTACAGACATGGCCTCGGAACACGGAAGACCGAAAGGTCGAACATGAGTCGTATAGAAGATACGATCAACATGGAGATGTTCACCGTTCATGACTAGTCCATCTCACGTGATAATCAGACACAGCCTAGTCGATTCGGATCATGTATCACTGAGATGACTAGAGGGATGTCTGTCTGAGTTTGAGTTCATTAAATAATTTTATTAGATGAACTTAATTATCTTGAACATAGTCTAAATATCTTTACAATATGTCTTGTAGATCAAATGGCCCACGCTAATGTTGCTCTCAACTTCAACGCGTTCCTAGAGAAAACCAAGCTGAAAGACGATGGTAGCAACTATACGGACTGGGTCCGTAACTTGAGGATCATCCTCATAGCTGCCAAGAAAGAATATGTCCTTGAAGCACCGCTAGGTGAAGCGCCCATTTTCCCAGCAACTCAAGACGTTATGAACGCCTGGCAGTCGCGTAGTGATGATTACTCCCTGGTTCAGTGTGACATGCTTTACAGCTTAGAACCGGGGCTCCAAAAGAGTTTTGAGCAACACGGAGCATATGAGATGTTCCAAGAGCTGAAAATGGTTTTCCAAGCTCATGCCCGGGTCGAGATATATGAAGTCTCCGACAAGTTCTATAGTTGTAAGATGGAGGAGAATAGTTCCGTCAGCGA
Source organism: Triticum aestivum (assembly GCF_018294505.1). Lineage (NCBI taxonomy): Eukaryota > Viridiplantae > Streptophyta > Magnoliopsida > Poales > Poaceae > Triticum > Triticum aestivum. Next base: position 35,948,541 of record NC_057799.1, on the reverse strand, counting down.
GCACATACTCAAAATGTCTGGGTTGCACAACCGCTTGTCTCAGCTCGGAGTTAATCTCCCAGATGACGCGGTCGTTGACAGAATCCTTCAGTCGCTCCCACCTAGCTACAAGAGCTTCGTGATGAATTTCAATACGAGGGGATGGAGAAAACCATTCCTGAGGTATATTCAATGCCGAAATCAGCGAAGGTGGAGATCAAAAAGGAACATCAAATGTTGATGGTCAATAAAACCACTAGTTTGAAGAAAGTCAGGGCTAAGAAGAACTTCAAGAAGGACGTCAAGGGAGTTGCCGCGCCCGGTAAGCCAGTTGCTGGGAAGAAGCCAAAGCATGGACCCAAGCCTGAGACTGACTGCTTTTATTGCAAGGGAAACGGTCACTGGAAGCGGAACTGCCCCAAGTACTTAGCGGATAAGAAGGCCGACAATACCAAAGGTATATATGATATACATGTTATTGATGTGTACCTTACCAGCACTCGTAGTAGCTCCTAGGTATTTGATACCGATGCGGTTGCTCATATTTGTAACTCAAAAATAGGAGTTGCGGAATAAGCGGAGACTGGCGAAGGACGAGGTGATGATGCGCGTCGGGAATGGTTCCATGGTCGATGTGATCGCCGTCGGCACGCTACCTCTACATTTACCTACGGGATTAGTTTTAAACCTCAATAATTATTATTTAGTGCCAGCTTTGAGCATGAACATTGTATCTGGATCTCGTTTAATGCGAGATGGCTACTCATTTAAATCTGAGAATAATGGTTGTTCTATTTATATGAGAGATATGTTTTATGGTCATGCCCCGCTGGTCAATGGTTCATTCTTATTTAATCTCGAACGTGATGTTACACATATGCATAGTGTGAATGCCAAAAGATGTAAGGTTGATAATGATAGTCCCACATACTTGTGGCACTGCCGCCTTGGTCACATTGGTGTCAACATGAAGAAACTCCATGCAGATGGACTTTTGGAGTCTCTTGATTATGAATCATTTGACACGTGCGAACCATGCCTCATGGGCAAAATGACCAAGACTCCGTTCTCCGGAACAATGGAGCGAGCAACCAACTTATTGGAAATCATACATACTGATGTGTGCGGTCCAATGAGCGTTGAGGCTCGCGGTGGTTATCGTTATGTTCTCACCCTCATTGATGACTTAAGTAGATATGGGTATGTCTACTTAATGAAACACAAGTCTGAGACCTTTGAAAAGTTCAAGGAATTTTAGAGTGAGGTTGAGAATCAACGTGACAGGAAAATAAAGTTCTTATGATCAGATCGTGGAGGGGAATATTTGAGTCACGAATTTGGCACGCACTTAAGGAAATGTGGAATTGTTTCACAACTCACGCCGCCTGGAAGACCTCAGCGTAATGGTGTGTCCGAACATCGTAATCGCACTCTATTAGATATGGTGCGATCTATGATGTCTCTTACCGATCTACCGCTATCATTTTGGGGTTATGCTTTAGAGACTGCTGCATTCACTTTAAATAGGGCTCCGTAGAAATTCGTTGAGACGACACCGTATGAATTATGGTTTGGGAAGAAACCTAAGCTGTCGTTTCTGAAAGTTTGGGGATGCGATGCTTATGTCAAGAAACTTCAACCTGAAATGCTCGAACCCAAGTTGGAAAAATGCGTCTTCATAGGATACCCTAAGGAAACTATTGGGTATACCTTCTACCTCAGATCCGAAGGCAAGACCTTTGTTGCCAAGAATGGGTCCTTTCTAGAGAAAGAGTTTCTCTCGAAAGAAGTAAGTGGGAGGAAAGTAGAACTTGATGAAGTACTTCCTCTTGAACCGGAAAGTAGCGCAGCTCAAGAAAATGTTTCTGTGGTGCCTGCACCGACTAGAGAGGAAGTTAATGATGATTATCAAGGAACTTCGGATCAAGTTACTACTGAACTTCGTAGGTCCACAAGGACACGTTCCGCACCAGAGTGGTACGACAACCCTGTCCTAGAAATCGTGTTGTTAGACAATGGTGAACCTTCGAACTATGAAGAAGCGATGGCGGGCCCGGATTCCAACAAATGGCTAGAAGCCATGAAATCTGAGATAGGATCCATGTATGAAAACGAAGTATGGACTTTTACTGACTTGCCCGATGATCGGCGAGCCATAGAAAATAAATGGATCTTTAAGAAGAAGACGGACGCAGATGGCAATGTGACCATCTATAAAGCTCGGCTTGTCGCTAAGGGTTATCGACAAGTTCAAGGGGTTGACTACGATGAGACCTTCTCACCCGTAGCCAAGCTGAGGTCCGTCCGAATCATGTTAGCAATTGCCGCATTCTATGATTATGAGATATGGCAAATGGACGTCAAAACGACATTCCTTAATGGTTTCCTTAAGGAAGAATTGTATATGATGCAGCCGGAAGGTTTTGTCGATCCTCAGAATGCTGACAAGCTATGCAAGCTCCAGCGCTCAATCTATGGGCTGGTGCAAGCATCTCGGAGTTGGAACATTCGCTTTGATGAGATGATCAAAGCGTTTGGGTTTACACAGACTTATGGAGAAGCCTGTGTTTACAAGAAAGTGAGTGGGAGCTCTGTAGCATTTCTCATATTATATGTGGATGACATACTATTGATGGGAAATGATATAGAATTCTTGGAAAGCATAAAGGCCTACTTGAATAAGTGTTTTTCAATGAAGGACCTAGGAGAAGCTGCTTACATATTAGGCATCAAGATCTATAGAGATAGATCGAGACGCCTCATTGGTCTTTCACAAAGCACACACCTTGACAAGATATTGAAAAAGTTCAATATGGATCAGTCCAAGAAGGGGTTCTTGCCTGTGTTGCAAGGTGTGAGATTGAGCACGGCTCAATGCCCGACCACGGCAGAAGATAGAGAAAAGATGAGTGTCATCCCCTATGCCTCAGCCATAGGGTCTATTATGTATGCCATGCTATGTACCAGACCTGATGTGAACCTTGCCGTAAGTTTGGTAGGAAGGTATGAAAGTAATCCCGGCATGGAACACTGGACAACGGTCAAGAATATCCTGAAGTACCTGAAAAGGACTAAGGATATGTTTCTCATTTATGGAGGTGACGAAGAGCTCGTAGTAAAGGGTTACGTCAATGCTAGCTTCGACACAGATCTGGATGACTCCAAGTCGCAAAGCGGATACATGTATATTTTGAATGGAGGGGCAGTCAGCTGGTGCAGTTGCAAGCAAAGCGTCGTGGTGGGATCTACATGTGAAGCGGAATACATGGCAGCCTCGGAGGCAGCACATGAAGCAATCTGGATGAAGGAGTTCATTACCGACCTAGGAGTTATTCCCAATGCGTCGGGCCCCATGACTCTCTTCTGTGTCAACATTGGAGCTATTGCCCTTGCCAAGGAGCCCAGGTTTCACAAGAACCAGGCATATCAAGCGTCGCTTCAACTCCATTCGTGAAAATGTTCAAGATGGAGACATAGATATTTGTAAAGTGCATACGGACCTGAATGTCGCAGATCCGTTGACTAAACCTCTTCCACGAGCAAAACATGATCAACACCAGAACTCTATGGGTGTTTGATTCATCACAATGTAACTAGATTATTGACTCTAGTGCAAGTGGGAGACTGTTGGAAATATGCCCTAGAGGCAATAATAAAATGGTTATTATTTTATTTCCTTGTTCATGATAATTGTCTATTGTTCATGCTATAATTGTGTTATCCGGAAATCGTAATACATGTGTGAATACATAGACAACAACATGTCCCTAGTGAGCCTCTAGTTGACTAGCTCATTGATCAATAGATGGTTACGGTTTCCTGACCATGGACATTGGATGTCATTGATAACGGGATCACACCATTAGGAGAATGATGTGATGGACAAGACCCAATCCTAAGTATAGCACAAGATCGTGTAGTTCGTCCGCTAAAGCTTTTCTAATGTCAAGTATCATTTCCTTAGACCATGAGATTGTGCAACTCCCGGATACCGTAGGAATGCTTTGGGTGTGCCAAACGTCACAACGTAACTGGGTGGCTATAAAGGTGCACTACGGGTATCTCTGAAAGTATCTGTTGGGTTGGCACGAATCGAGACTGGGATTTGTCAATCCGTGTGACGGAGAGGTATCTCTGGGCCCAATCGGTAGGAAATCATCATAATGAGCTCAATGTGATCAAGGAGTTGATCACGGGATGATGTGTTACGGACGAGTAAAGAGACTTGCCGGTAACGAGATTGAACACGGTATAGGAATACCGATGATCGAATCTCGGGCAAGTATCATACCGGTAGACAAAGGGAATTGTGTACGGGATTCATTGAATACCCGACATCGTGGTTCATCCGATGAGATCATCGTGGAGCATGTGGGAGCCAACATGGGTATCCAGATCCCGCTGTTGGTTATTGGCCGGAGAGATGTCTCGGTCATGTCTACATGCCTCCCGAACCCGTATGGTCTACACACTTAAGGTTCGATGACGCTAGGGTTATAGGGAAAGTTTGTACGTGGTTACTGAATGTTGTTCGGATTCCCGGATAAGATCCCGGACGTCACGAGGAGTTCCGGAATGGTAAGGAGGTGAAGATTTATATATGGGAAGTCATCATACGGTCACCGGAAGTATTCGGGGGTTTGCCGGTATTGTACCGGGACCACCAAAGGGGTTCCGGGGGTCCACCGGGAGGGTACACTTGCCCCGGAGGGCCCTATGGGCTGTATGTGGAAGGGAACCAGCCCCTAAGTGGGCTGGGCGCCATCCCCCGTAGGGCCCATACGCCTAGGGTTGGGGGGAACCCTAAAGGGGGCGCCCCCTTGGCTTGGGGGGCAAGCCCCCTCCCCTTGGCCGCCGCCCCCCCTCTAGATCTCATCTAGAGGGGCCGCCCCCTTCCCCCTTCGCCCTATAAATAGAGGGGTGGAGGGAGGGCAGCCGCAACACATCCAAGGCGCAGCCCTCCCCCTCTCGAACACCTCCTCCTCCTTCCGCGGTGCTTGGCGAAGCCCTGCCGGAGTACCACACTGCTCCAACACCACGCCGTTGTGCTGCTGCTGGAGTTGTCTTCCCCAACCTCTCCCTCTCTCCTTGCTGGATCAAGGCGTGGGAGACGTTACTGGGCTGCATGTGTGTTGAACGCGGAGGCACCGTTGTCCGGCGCTTAGATCGAAATCAACCGCGATCTGAATCGCTACGAGTACGACTCCTTCATCCGCGTACTTGTAACGCTTCCGCATGGCGATCTTCAAGGGTATGAAGATGCACTCCCCTCTCTCTCGTTGCTAGTCTCTCCATAGATTGATCTTGGTGATGCGTCGAATTTTTTTAATTTCTGCAACGATCCCCAACATTATAAACATCATTATTCTCAACTTAACATCTTTGTTAAGTTGACCCTTGGGGGCTACACAGGTAAAATTGAAGTCTTCTTATTTTAAAGTCCCGGTTCATATTAAAAGTGTAAACCGGCCCTTGGGGGCTACTGGAGTTGATCTATATGGTTATTGGAAGTTTACAGCACATTCTATTCTCTTATGTCCAATAAACTTGGCGGCTAAGGGAAGTATATTCATACAAAGTCAACATCATTTACCTCATATCGCTCCTTCATCAGATTTAGTAAACCGGCTTCATAGTCGCGGCTTGTATACAGCACTACAAAAAAAGACACATCCGTGACATTTTGGGCCGAACGAATTTTTTTCTCTGTCATACATATGACACTTCTATGACGATAATTGTGACAAAACCCGGTATCATCATAGATGTGGTGGGCTCCTACTTCTATGACAAAAAATCATGACAGAAAATGGGCTTTTTGTCCTGGGCGGGCCGGAGACGCAGCTGCATGACATTCTTTGGGCCGTCCATGACGGAAAAAACCGTGGTAGAAGCGAGGGGGAGGATAATTTCGAGGAGTTCCCAGTTACGGTGGGAGGTCGGGGCCGAGCGATGCGCGTTTCTCTCGTACACGTACGTGCGTGTGTGCGAGGCATTGGCTCTAACTGAACCCGAGCGAGGCGTTGGGCTCTAACTGAACCCGTGCGATTGCACTGCAGGCTACGCGTTACTGAACCCGAGCGATCGATCGATGGCTATTAACTGAACCCAATCGAGCGATTCCTTCACTACTGCTGCTAACTGAAGCCGATCGATTGGATGAACAGTGAGCGTTGCGGGGGGGGGGGTGCTGGATGAACAGTGAGCGGTGGCTTTGCCTCTGGATGAACAGGACCCCGTGGTGTGGTGGAGGGCTGGATGAACAGTAGACGGTGGAGGGGTGCCCGTGGAGGGGTGGTTGAACAGGACCCCGTGGTGTGGAGGGCTTGATGAACAGTAGACGGTGGAGGGGTGCCCGTGGAGGGGTGGTTGAACAGTAGCCGGTGGAGTAGCGCGCGATGGAGGCTGGATGAACAGGAGCCCGTGGAGGCCGGAGGAGGTCGACGGTAGCCCGTGGAGGCTGGAGGAGGTCAACGGTGGAGATGAACAGTATCCTGTGGAGTCCCGTTTTGCGGTACGCCACACCCCTCCCGATGAACAGGACCCCCGTTTCGATCGTAGGAGGTCCGTTTCGTCCGTTTTGCGGTACGCCACACCCCTCCCGATCAACAGGACCCCCGTTTTGACCGTAGGAGGTCCGTTTCCTCCGTTTTGCGGTACGCCAGACCCCTCCCGATCAACAGGACCCCGTTCCGAACATAGGAGGTCCGTTTCCTCCGTTGTGGGGTACGCCAGGCCTCGTTTCCGTCGCCTGTTCCGTCCAAGCCCTCCTGATGAACACGACCACGCATTCCGTTCCGACCCAGCCGGTTAGCTCCCACGCGTTCCGTTGCCTCCCGATGAACACGACGCATTCCGTTGCCTTCCCATGAACACGACGCATTCCGTTGCCTCCCCATGAACACAACGACGACGCTGTTTCTCCGTTCCGACCCAGCCATGTACACGAGCCCTGGCCGTACGTATGCGCGAGTAGGCGTTTGAGACCCCGCCCGTATGTACACATACATGGCCGTATTTTCTTTCTTGCACCCTGGCCGCTGTATGTACGTGTACATGCTACGTGCGCGCCTCTACTACGACATGTACGCGCCTCTACTACGACACGTACGCGCCTCTACTATGACACGTGCGCGCCTCTACATCCACCAGTATATATGTACGTACATGTTCGTGACCAGAATGACAACGCTACGTACGCTTCGACCAGGTGGGTCCCGACTGTCAGGCACTTCCTTGCCTGCGAAGATGTAGCTGGTGGGTCCCAGCAGTCAGGGGGCGAATCGTTTTTTTGCCCGTTCGCACTTCCTTGCGTGCGAAGATGTAGCTGGTGGGTCCCAGCAGTCAGGGGGAAACATTTTTTTCACGAAATACGGTGGCCCGTCCGGTGGGTCCCAGCTGTCAGGTGGAGGAATCATTATTTTCCGCGTAATAAGGAGGCACTTCCTTGCTGCGGCCGTGGACCCAGCTGTCAGCCTCTCCACGTACAGTCCACGTCCGATGGAAGTCGTTCCTTGACCACGTTGACCACGCCGCGCCGAGAGCACTAGGGCGGTGGACAACGGCGAGGCCTAGGAAGGGGACGACGGGGAGCCGGGGAAGACGCGGCAGTGGAAGCCCGCGCGGAGAGGAGTACGAGGGTTCACTGGTTCGGCTGCGGTGTGAGGCTGCCGTCGTCGCAGGGCCTGGCCAGCGGTGGGAATAGCAGGGGGCGGTGAGGCCTCCGCGGCAGCACAGCCGGCCACGGGAGGCAGGAGCATGCGGCACGACCGGCGCTGCTTTGGGCGGCTGGAGCAAGAAGACCAGAGGTTGAAGAAGCACTACGGCCGTTGGATGGACATCGTACGGTCACTGGAGCTAGAATCGTTCATATTGACTAAAGTTGACAAAGGCCCCCGTCCCAGTCAACTTAGTAGGCCCACAAGTCAGCCTCCCACCATGGTGGGTCCCAGCTAGCAGGGGGAGTATTCATTTTTTTGTGCGTAATAAGGAGGCACTTCCGGTGGGTCCGAGCTGACAGCGGGGGGAACGTTTTTTTCGCGAAATACGCTGGCCCGTCCGGTGGGTCCCAGCAGTCAGGGGGAAACGTTTTTTCGCGAAATAAGGTGGCCCGTCCGGTGGGTCCCTGCTGTCAGGTGGAGGAATAATTATTTTGCGCGTAATAAGGAGGCACTTCCTTGCGGCCGCCTGGACCCAGCTGTCAGCCTCTCCATGTACAGTACTCTTCCGATGGAAGTCGGTCGTTGACCACGTTGACCACGCCGCGCCGAGAGCACCAGGGCGGTGGTCTGGACGACGGCGAGGCCTAGGAAGGGGACGACACGGAGCCGGGGAAGACGCAGCAGTGGAAGCCCGCGCGGAGAGGAGTACGAGGGTTCACTGGTTCGGCTGCGGTGTGAGGCTGCCGTCGCCGCAGAATAACAGGGGGTGTGGGTGAGTAGAGGGATGGCCTGGCCAGCGGTGGGAGTAGTACGGGGCGGTGAGGCCTCCGCGGCATCACAGCCGGCCACGGGAGGCAGGAGCACGCGACACGACCGGCGCTGCTTTGGGCGGCTGGAGCAAGAAGACCAGAGGTTGAAGAAGCACTACGGCCGTTGGATGGACATCGTACGATCACTGCAGCTAGAATCGTTTATATTGACTAAGTTGACAAAGCCCTTGGTACGCGTCAACTTAGTAGGCCCACAGCTCGGATTTGGCAGAGAACATATAGCCCATTTGCGATTTGTAAGAATGTACAGCCCATTTTTTAATTCTAATGGAATTTACTACAGCCCATTTACAGTTTGTTAAAAGTACAGCCCAACTTCTAGCTAGGACAACGATTAATAATTTCAAACAACCGCTCAAAACAGAATTCAAAAAAAATTCCCACATTTTGATGGGATCCGAAATATTTTTATCCGAAATTTCTAGTCAGGTTAAATATAATTTCAAAATAAAGTTGTATTACGTTAAAATCCAACGAAATATTGCGCGCGCAACAAGTAATGAAATTAAAATTTTCAAATTCCAAAAATAATATATTTTTCAAACTAATTACGTGTTTGGTGCATAGTAACTGTCCAGTTATTATAATTACATCCCATTTATTATTTCTTAAAGTCCATTTTCTTGTTAAGCCTAATGCATACCTCCTAGGAAAGTTTGCAGCCCAGCGGGGCGGAGAATAACAAGTTGACCCGGATATTGTGTACAACTGTCGGCCCAGTTGCATTGCTGATGTTGAAAAAAGGCCTGTGTAGTACAGTACAACCTAACATGGTTACTCAGCCCACATTCAGCGACGCCGGAAAGGCCCAAACAAGGCTTCTGTACAACTTTTTGAAGTCACTGAGCTCAATTAATAACTTAAGAAAAAAGTTAGATTACAGTGGAACCTAATTAAAAGCTGTCACGAGCAAATAAATAATTCAACGGGTCCCACTTGTGCGTGTGCGCGTGTGTGTGCGTGTGTGTGTGTGTGTGTGAGAGAGAGAGAGAGATAGAGAGAGAGACCCATCGGTCGATGCTCGTAAATACATCTTTCAGCCATATGCATTGCTGATGCTCAGTAAAAACTTATATAGTTGACACAATCATATAGAACATCATAGCACACTGAACTTGCATACAAAAATTTCACGCAGGCGGCACAATCAGGATGGAAGCAGTGGATCGCTACGGGAAGGGCTATGTTGAAACCAACGAAGTCGTACATAACGGTTCATCGTCTTTATCAATGACGGGGAAATATCTTGAATGTTGTGCAAAGAAAACAGACAGACAACACAATAAGTTCTGCTAGCACATTAAGTTGACGTACAACCCTTTCTAAAAAAAGTTCAGGTACAAAATTAGAACAGGTCACAATCAAATGTACTGGCATATCAGTGCTTCACACCCATAGCTCGGATTTAACTAGTATCTGACAAGATTCAGTTGTTACCTCAAATTAGAGCACATCCAGGCAGCCAGCCCTGCCTCTTCTCCCAAAGAAGCAGTGGCCTCCGCCGCGCGATGGAGTAGGCCCTGTGCCATCCATCGTTCCGAGCAACACGGGGAAAGTCTGACGTTGACTCCTGTAATGGACGTCGTCGACGGACCCTGGCACCAGCGGCGGCGGCAGGACTTCGATTGATGGATTGACCACTTCTTCGACATGCACGAACACTCGATACAGGTACATCCCTAACGTGGTCCGCGGCGGCCTTGGTGGCGACGAATAGTACAACCCCGGTTCCTGCACCGGTATCTCAACACCAATCACCTTCGGTATGGTGGACGGCTTCTTCATCCATGCCATAACCGTCAGAGCCCAGCTGTCTGGAGGAACAAACATACTTACGAGCTCACCTCCAAGGTCGTTGATAAGCTCGTTCATGGACTCGCTGTTCCAAGCACGTCGAGGCATGCCGTGGAAGGTAAGCTTTGTTAAAAACTCAAGCTCAGAGGGCACCGAGCCCCATCCTGGGTGCCACCGATCAAAGCTCACCAGCGCGCCATCGCAGAACAAACGCCGGGAAGATTCGAACACACGACTGCAGTCGAAAGTTGTCCGGAACCTGACGAAGAAATCAGCCGGTGGCGGACAGACTTCGACGAGCAAGTCACTTATTTGGATGCCGTGCGCAATGCCAAGAGCTTTGACAAGGTCGTCCGGCGAGACGGGAGGCCGGTCGCCGTTGATGGTTACCATCAGCACTTTGCCGGCAAACTGGTCGTCAAGCGCCGCCATGCCACTGTTGAGCGACAGCACGCAGCGACCGAAGGCAGGACGGACCTCAGGATCTCCGGCTCGGAGATCCGCGTTGACCGGCGACATGATAGTGCGCTTGAGTACAGGGAGTACAGGAGGGGGATTTGGGGGAACTGGAGTAGGAATCGAGATTCCAGAGGTGGGGGAGGGGCGGGAGACTGGGGATGAAAAGGTAGCATGAATTTCGAGCACGCGCCAATATGCTCTCGGCGCGCAAGCGCACGAAAACACCGGTGGCGCCCACATGTCGGCCTAAGAGTCCTTATTCTTTCTTTTTTGGAGAGCCCGGCCTTTTTTTCAGGATCTTTTGAGAGCCCGGCCTGAGAGTCATAATTGACCTGTTTGGCATTGCGTTACTACTCGGCCCATATTCAACGACACCTCACTGGCCCAAACAAGTGTACATCATCGAAAAGACACTGAGCTCAAATTATATAACTTGAAAAAAGGAGATATACTCTGAACACTGGAGAATGGTGATGCCCTCATTTAGCCCACCAGTAGTTCGAGACAATAAACAGTTCGAAACAACGATATATACAACATTCAAACACTGACTAGTGACTACTACTGACATAAACAGCAAGACATGATAGTTCATAAGAAGTCTTGCTACACCACCAAAACGCACCCATCTGCAGCGCTCAGACTCTCGTGATCCAGACGAGAATGACATTCTAAACAGAAGCAACTATTACATAGTAAGAGTGACATAGACGAGGATGACCAAATGACAAGGAATATGCATAACAAAAGAAAGAACTACCCATCCAGAACCAGCAGCAAAGACAACAAAGTCATTCGAAGAGATGATCCAACACCATCATAATTTGCAGCCCCGCTTCAGCGACCAGTGATCCGGAGACACCAGTACTCCACCCTTTCGATGCAACAGCCCAATTACCTATCAACCTGAAGGCTTGAACCACATCACTGCCTGTCGTAATTGAGACATCCAAGGATCAAAGTTAATCCGGATGCCTTTGTCATTCTCACCTTCTTTTGGCTGCAGGCTGTATCGTTGACAATCAGGGGAGTTTGCTCCCGAACTCCTAGGGCTCGCCGTGTAGACACAGTTTTCCATAGCAAACAGAGCCTCTCTGCCATCAAGGTCCTTGCCAACGGTGATCTCCTGGTTAATCGGATAATTGAGTCCGAGAAACAGAGAGTGTGAACCAAGGCTGTTTACCCGCCTCCAACTAAAAAATCCTAAAGGCCCCAACAAGCTGGTATCCTGCTCATAGACGTAACAGCCACTGTCCGGATACTCACGTATTACACGGTGCTTGTATACAGTGGGGTTTTTGCAATATAACTTTTCCGGCTCATGTGTCCGAATGATCATCAGTCTTTTGCCGTCGTCTGATCGAGCGAGGAACCAGTTGTGCTTCCCTGTTTTTGGCAAAGGTGGTGTGATTACAAAGGGCAGTAACTGTAGGGACACTGCATCATATCAAAAAGGACAGGCATTGTTAATGTAAGATCAGCATTGTTCAGAGTATGAGTAGGATAATGCAAGAAACAACATTGATATGTCCCTGTTGGAACTGGGAGGAAAATACAGGGAAATGTATACTGGGTTCGAAAATATAGAAGTGCCATGCATGGTTATACTCATGTTATCTCGCAATCGATTCTTCACAGGAAACTACCATGTCATGCATGTTATGTACTCCCTCCGTTCCCAAATATTTGTCTTTCTAGGCATTTCAAATAGACACAACATACGGATGTATGTAGACATATTTTAGAGTGTAGATTCACTCATTTTGCTCCGTATGTAGTCACTTGTTAAAATCTCTAGAAAGACAAATATTTGGGAACGGAGGGAGTAATCATGTTCTGTCCTCACAAACAAATTCTTCAAGGTAACTAACAGACCATGCATTGTTATATACTCGTGTTCTGTGGGCAAAAATTTTGTGAGGATATTATTCTAGCCATTGATTGCTGAAGGGCGAATATAGGTATGTACACATGGTAAGCATTGCAGGATTTCACTACTTCCAAATATAGAGTTCTCCATATGCACATTTACTTCCCTAATGTATGGTTAGATGAAACCAACAGTGTGGTGCATGTTTCTACATCATGAAAATGAGGAAACTAACATGGCCATTGATACACACTCATATTTAGTAGTAGTATATAGATTACTGTAAAATAAGGATAATATCCATATATTCCTAACCGTTTGATTATTCAGGGTACAAATTGGCTGTAATGACATGGTCACAATCGCATGAATTAACTCATTCCAAATATAGCTGATTTACGGCGTCTCTAATACATTGCCATAGTTCTACTCAAATTCTGCTCAAACAGGGATATGCCAATCATCACAAAAAGTTCAAACAGTGTCATGGCGTCATCATTAACATGAGACGGAAACAACTTACACGCGCCGTCCCAGCAATACGTGGTGCCATCTGCTTTGTCGATCGCGTAGATGATGCCATTGTGTTCAATAGCATCACAGAAGTGTGTATCAGCTTTGACGATGATCCACTGCGAGCCGAGTTGTCTCCAGCTAAAGAAGGCACCGGCGTAAAGATAGGCGAGTCCGCGGTCGAACAAGGCAATTAGCTTGAAGTCTGCGTAATTCGCATGTCGTGTGGGCACTTGGCAGATTACAATCTTCTGCAAAACAAGGTCCGTCCAACTGACGTAGTAATCTAGATGACTTGGACCGCGATGGTAATACTCTATATAATCCAACGGAGGAAGGATAATCTCATGGGAGGTCTGGAAGTTCACGAGCACCAACTTTTTACCGTCTTCTCTGAAGGCAGCCATCCAGTGGGAGTTCATGCCGACCCAGTACATACCTGCCAAGAAGTTTCGGGCGATGGTGATCGGATCGATGTCGAGGGAAATGATGTACGGCGACCCACTACATACCTGCAAAGAAGTTTCGGCTAATGGAGATCGGATTGAAGTCGAGGGGCATCATGCACGCCTCCGTATCATGGTGAGCCAATCTCGCAAGACCAGATAGCAGCAAGCAGGGTGTCTTGAAAAGCTTAGGCCTCGCTTCGACGATGGCCGTGTGCATGTCCCTCGAGCATGCAGCCAGCCGCAGGGCGCTCAACATATCCATACACGAACAACAGAGGTCGAGGATGTCACTGGGGAGATTGCTCCAATCGCGGCTCATATGGATGCTGCGCGGTTCGCGTTCGGCCATGGTGGAGTTTGGAAGGGGGCTTGATTTACGGGGGAGAAGGATGTCGGTGCTGGAGCGGCTAGCGAGGGAATAGTGGTACTGGGGGAGGCGAGTGAGGCGACGGTACACGGGGGCACAGTGAGATGGAGACGGAGACGGAGACGGAGAAGGAGATGGAGATGGAGTGGTGCTATGGGAGCGGAGAGGGAGACGAGGCGAGGCGCCAATGTGCTGTACAGCGGCGGTGACAGACTGCACAGTGCACAGGGTGAGGCTGACTTTGGTAACCCGAACACGCCGCCTGGACTAGTGTCAGGCGCAGGGTGTTGTCACTTCACTGTGAGGACCGGATGAATAGTATTTTGACCATCAAGTGTACTCCCTCCGTCTAGGTGAGTAAGTCATCTTAGGTTGTGCGCCGTGACCAAGGAGGAGGGGAAAACGAGAGACCTTAATGTTTATTTGCTAATTAATAGCATTGCATGCAATGAACTAACCACTGCATGTTGTGTTTGGTAGTCTCAAGTCATTAAAAGCTTGCACACCCCTCATCTCTTATTGGTTGATATGTCAAGAAACAAGAAACGAGATAGAAATTAATGCACCGCGCCTAAGTGTTTTGGGATTATTTGGTTTTCGTAAGATGACTTACACACCTAGACGGAGGGAGTACCACAGTTGTACTACTACTACTACTACTAGTACTAGGAACATGAGTACTCCAGTATTGTATAGCGGAAATAGGTCTCCCGTGCTAGCATGCCTGTTCACTTCATCGTTCAGGTATCATCCATATTGCGAGCAGAACCAAATTCTCGTGCATGCCCAATCAACGCCCTGCCGCGATGCATGCAGTGGTCGTTCTGGTGCATCAAGGACGACATGCAAATCGTTCCACACTTGAGAAGAGGAAAAATGGAAAGGTAGAACGCGGCAGCAGAGGAAGAGAACGCTGGCTAACGAGGCTGGGAGGGGATCGAGCAGGAAGTTAATGCTCCACGCCTAAAGGTTTTGGGAAAACCTGATTTTCATAAGGTGACTTATACTCACCTAAACGGAGGGAGTATTCCTTAACCAGAGAATGTTGTGTCTCCCACTCACGCGCTCAAAAAAAACTACGACACATTTTTTATCTGTTTGCATAGGTCCCACCTATCAGGACGGATGGGCACGTACACGAACAGGTACGACTCATCAGTCTACCCGCATAGCCTTTTCGTTTAGTCTACCTAGCCGTCTAATCAACTGCCTGCACGCCACTTCTCCCATTTACTTCTCCATCGGGAACCGATTCTCCTCGGCTTCTTCACCTCCCCTTCGTCTTCATTTGCATCCAAACCCCACTGCGTTCACATTGTTTTAACCTCTTTAAATAATCATCTACTACTTCAGTTAGACTAGCCATCTAATCCTAATTCTCCAAACCATAGCCCTCCGTTCCAGCGGTTCCAAATGGCGAAAGAGATCGAGATGCAGGTTTTTAGCGTCCAACATGTCCTCGTCGAAGGCTCGATGCGCATAGTTGCCACCGTCACCGTCCACCCAAGGGTTGTTCGGCAGTGGATCAACAATGTATCCAACTCCCTCGAAAAGGTAGAGACGAGGGTCATCGGTCTCGACGCAGAGTACACGGAGCGTGCCCCTGGGAAGATCCAGCGCGCCGCCGTCCTTCAGCTGTGCCTCGAAGATGATGTTTTGGTGTACCACATCATACACTCGCCCTCCATACCAGGTGAGCTTCATGATTTCTTGTCTCGGGAGGACGTATACTTCTGTGGGGCAGCCATCGAAGGGGACAAACAGAAGCTGGAGCCGTACAACCTTGATTTGAAAAGCATCGCTGACCTACAAACCAGAATCAAAATTCCTGTAGAAGATTGTGATAAACAGACACCATCCCTATTCGACGTAGCAAATTTTGTGCTCGGTACAAATCTTCAGAAGGGTGACGAGACGGTGGCATTAAGGTCGTCTAGATGGGAGAATTATCCCTTGACGTACGAGCGGATAAAATATGCTGCCCTCGATGCCCGTGTGAGTTTCGAGATAGCTGCAAGGTCCAAAGAGTTTGTTGCGAAGCCGTCTCCCACAGAGAATGAGAACAAGAAGAAGAAGAAGAAGAAGAAGAAGAAGAAGAAGAAAAGGCTGCACCAGCAGGAGGGCATTATGGATGGATGAACTATTTCATCTCTTGTAAAAAAAAATTATTCCCTCTCGGTGTATATTGATATAGATGGACTATTTCGATGGTGTGCATGTCTTCGGAATAGCGTAGTAGCATGGGTCCGCTTGACTATAAGGAACTATTTATCCGCATATATAGCTTTCTCTGCTACTCCTTCCGGTGATCGGTATGCAGTGCACGTGTCCGTAGACATGACAGCTTGTCCATGGAAGTTCAACTACGGCGACCATCACGTTTCATCTCGCGATTCCCACGACGCCTCTCCAACCCACGGCACCACGCCCCCCGACGTGCGCCTCACCCCTCTTGGCCGCACCGCCCCTCTACCTTTGTGTGCATGACATGTGGGCCACCTAAAATGCGGCGAGCATCAAGTTTCTACCACAGCCACCCGCGATTCCCACGACGCCGCTCGAACCCATGAAACCACATGTCCCCCGACCTGCGGCTCACCCCTCTTGGCCCCACTGCCCCTCTGCCTACGGGAGCATTACATGTGGACCAGTCACCTATCGTGTCCACATGTTATTGACTCAAAGGTAGGTGTAGTAAGGCGCTGAAGCTCAGTCCCGACGGCCCTGAGAGGGAAATGTAACTCCTGCGCCAGGGCTTGTGGTGCTCCCGCAGCACGAACTCGTGCCAAACTCGAGATATGTTTCTTTACTATACATGCACGCAACGATTTAATGGACATTGTAATCTCAACATGTGATGGGGAGCTCTAAATTTGAATTTGAAACTTATAAAACGAAAAGATTCAAAACAAATAAACTGGGAGAGAGGGAGTATATCGTAGGATGTGTCCCATACAAAATAAGTCCCCTGGTTTGTCACCGCAAAGATGCGGTTAGAAAGTAGCACAACGTCTTCCTACTCGTACGGCAACAAATCGACCGTAGACAGCATGGTCCGCCTTTGACCGCCATGTGCAAGGTTCGTGCTATCTTATTCAATCTCACCGTGGTTCCATCGTACCAATTCATGCGGTGGCCCGTTGCATGGCTGATCCCAATGTTGGACAAAGGTTCTACGGGAACGGTGTCACCGTTGTAAATGTTGTGCAAATTGATGTTGGTACCCTCCCGTACATATGCAAGCCAATCTCCACTCGCACCGAGCCTAACCTGTGAAACAGTGGGCAGGGGGAGAATTAGGAAATGGACACGGAAGTAGTCTTTAGAATGCATTTACTACGTGATCAAACTCATCTTACCTGCTCATCGGAGGAAATCCGAGTGCCCCTCAACGTCGGCATCTCAAGGGGCGTCAACTTGCAACTACGGCCACGCCGCGCTGGAGAGACCCCCAAGGAAACATCCTCGTGCGTTCCACGGAACATCAAGATGCATTTGTATGAGTAGTTTATCTTGTGAGAGAAAAGGATGAACGAGGGAAGGCCTCTAGAGATAGAGATGGACACTACTACTACCAATGTGCTGGCCCGTGCGTTGCAATGGATCCAAAGTAGTAGAATAATACTTGTTCACGTGCTTGAAATATAAACACTCTAGTTTTGATATACATGTGTACTCTAGTTTTGATATACATGTGTCAGCAGACATGACAGCTTGTTCATGGAAGTTGAACCACGACGACCATCACGTTTCTTGTTTCTACCACTGCCGCACCCACACGCGATTCCCACGACGCCGCTCCAACCCACGGCACGACGTCCCCCGACGTGGACATGGATCCTCTGACGTGGCTATCACTGCCTTGCCCTGCCTTTCCTTCGCTGACAGGTGGGACCCACGCTTATGGGTCCCACATGTCAGTGACAGAATGGTAGGATTGTTCGTGTCAGGGGATCCTCATCCCCCCGACGTGCCCCTCATCCCTCTCGGCCCCACCACTCCTCTGCCCTTGTGTGCATGACATGCGGGCCAGCTGAACTGCGGCGACCATCAATTTTCTACCACAGACACACCCGATTGGACGCGGTTTGCCTGCTCCGCTGCTGTGCTCCGATCCGTACTCCCGCACCATCGAATTTTCATCCAGCGGCTGTGACACATTTCGTCCCGGGCATCAATCCTCAGCTGGAGTACTTATGTACTACAGGTAGTACCCGCCGGTGTGGCCATCTATGCCTCATAACGCCCCGACGCCCAGCTGTGGCACCCTCGCCACGGCCACGCCACCACCGGCCGGTTCATCTCGAATGAGTGAGTCGCGAACCACGCCACCACCATGAGAATGACATGTGGGCCAGCCGCATTTAAGGTCCGCATGTCATTGACTCATAGGCCGGGCACTAAGCCACTGAAGTTCGGTCCCGTGGGCCCCGAGAGGGAAATGTAATGTAACGCCCCAAGACCGACGCTCCAGACGCCTTCCTTTTTTTCGTGATCACCGCGTGTCTCTTTTGGTGCTTGCTCTTTTATTTTTGCATTGCATCATGTCATCATGCCATCATGTCATTAATTTTTAAAACTCAACTAAATAAATTGCATGGATCTTCGATCTATTTAAATCGAGGGAAGGGTGACTTCTCTTTATAACATATCCTCCTAATATTTATGGAGCTATTATAAATATTCCATTAGTTTGGAATTAACCGGAACACACTTGCAAAATAATTCCCATGCCTATTTCCACTTCAAGTTTCACCTCCAAGCTTTGCCAACAATTCTTTTCCCTCTTATCGAGACCCTTCCTAAATGTTCAACATGTTGGACACTTTGTAATCCTACTCCTTCTTCTCATCTTCTTTTCTGTTTCATCTTGCCCTTTCCATCTAAAACATCATCTAGTGCAACACCCCATCACAAGCGTCTTCCTTTCTATTCTTACCCATTTATTGCAAATGGTATTTTTCTGTTCCAGTTAAATGTTCACTTACTTTCTGTAAATCTTAAACCATGCCAACTACCTCTTTGTCAAATCTCATCTCTTTTAAAGTTGTTTTGGTTGGATTAAGAAATGGCTCAAGTTTGAATTCAATTCAAACTTGAATTATTTTTCTTCCTCTAAAAATTTCCAAACCAATTTATTCAAATTGTGTATTTTATCAAGACTTCAGAGTTATTTTCTTTTCTGAAATATTCCACCTCCAGCACCTCCTTCTTTTCTCTAAAGTTCTGGTTGAGGAAATAAAGAAAAGAAGGAAGAAAGGGAGAAAGCCCAGCTGGTCAATTGGGCCTAACAGCAGGCCGGCCCACCTAAACCCTCCTCTTAACCCTAGCCCGCACCCAGCGCTCGATCCCCATCTCTCCCGATCTCCTCCCTCACACCGCCACCCACGCGCAGCCCTCGATCCCCCTCGCTCCCTCGCCCCGTCCCTCCAGCGCCATCGTCGCCCCGCCTCCGTTCGGCTCCCACGCGGAAGTCCACCGCCGCGGCCCTGCCGGACGTTGGTGACCTCGACGCGCCCGCGCCCGATCTGCTCTGGCCCGCCTAGCTCATCATCTCCGCCCCGCGCCTCGACTCAGCGCCGCCCCGCCATGGACGCCGAGTTCCCCGCCGGTCGCCTCTGCCTCGACCCCGCGTCCTCGCCTCCGGCGGCCGTCACCGCTCCGTGCACACCGCTGCCCCGAGCTGCTTCGCCTCCCTCCTCCGACAAGCGCCGCGCCTCCTGCCTCTCCGCGACCCTCGCTGCAGCTCCCTCTCCAGCTCGTCGTCGACCCGCCGTTCGCCTCCAGCCCTCGTCCGCGGCCGCGCCAAGCCACTCTCCATCGACCTCCGCGACCAGTGCCTCCACTACCTCCCCGTCGCTGCGCCTGCCTCCTCTCGTCGCTGCCGCCTTCCGTTCCCCGTCACCGCGCTAGTAGCCACCGCCGCCGTGGTCTTCTGCATCGCCAACCCCAGCACCCGCGGCCCTCTGCTTCGCCTCGCCAAGCCGTCGATGTTCCTCCTCCGGTGCCCTGTCCCCGTTGGTTTTGCTCGAGCACGCCACCACTGCACCTCAAGTTCTGCTACAGGAGCACCTCAAGTTTTGCTACATGCAACAGCTAGTACCTTGGAACGTCTACGACTACGCGGACTCGCCAAGTACCACGACGACCTTGTACGACTACTTCCACTACGAATTTCGAGAACGTCTACTTCTTCTACACCGCACCAAAACGCCGAGTTCCTCGCCGTGACCCCGAACACCTACGGAAACTTGTGCGACTATGTACGTGAACGACTACCGTCGCCCCAAAGACCTCGGACCCGTCAAGTACCTCTCCGAAAACGAACGTGTGCCACTACTTCCACTACCGTCGCCGAAGACCCGTGTAACGGAACCGTCAAGTTCGACTACCTCCGCGTGTACCGCTACTTCCACTACCGTCGTGAAAACGACTACTTCCATGATGACCCCGTGAACAACTATTTCCACTTCGAACGCGATTCGCCCTGAATGCACGCTTCGAAGGTATAACCCCGAGACGACGTCCGTGGACCGAATGCATGTGTGTTGTATGAGATGCTCGTGGTTGCACCGTTTTCGAGTTGTCATTCCATGTTCCTCCTCGTTGTCATGCCATCGTTCCGTGGGAACCCGGTAACCGGGAGCACCCCACCATTCTCTTGCGTGTTTCACACATCCGCACAATTCTCCTTGTGCCGGTATCTCTGTGAGCTACCGGAACCGATATGTTGCCGTGGCACCATTTTCGGATTCGTTGCCGTGGCACCCCTTCCTTCCGCCATGGTGACCAAATGCTTCATAACATGCTCTTGTCCACATTTTCATAAAAATTGCCTAAACCTTGCATATGTCATCCGCATCATGATAACAACATTTAAAATGTAAATAATTGATGGTTGCATTAAAATTGTTAAATGACATGAGGATTTTCCGGTATTGTCGTTTGTTATTTCCGGCCTCATTCAAACTTGCCTTCATAGATAGTTTCCATATGCTTCACCTCTTGCCATGGCTAAAAACATTTAATATTGTTGGGTCCATAAACGAGAGAGAACTAAATAATTGATGTGGTGTTTCGTCAATATGCAACTCGTTGCATATTGAACTCCACTTAATTTGTAGTATTGTTTGTTGCACTTTGCCATGCATATTTAAACCGGACATGCATCATACTTGTTTGTGCATCATGCCATGTGTATGTGGGGGTTGTTTACTATGTTGTTTGTTTCTTTCTGGGTTTCTTCTCTCGTGAGCTTCGGTTTCTTTCCGGAGTTGTGAGGATTCGTTCGACTACGTCCGCTTGTCTTCTTCATGGACTCGTTCTTCTTCCTTGCGGGATCTCAGGCAAGATGACCATACCCTCGAAATCACTTCTATCTTTGCTTGCTAGCCGTTCGCTCTATTGCTATGCCGCGTTACCTATTCACTTGCTCTTCAAGCCTCCCAAATTGCCATGAACCTCTAACCTTTGTCACCCTTCCTAGCAAACCGTTGTTTGGCTATGTTACCGCTTTTGCTCAGCCCCTCTTATAGCATTGCTAGATGCAGGTGAAGATGAAGATTGCTCCATGTTGGATTCTATTTATGTTGGGATATCACAATATCTCTTATCTTAATTAATGCATCTATATATTTGGTAAAGGGTGGAAGGCTCGGCCTTATGCCTGGTGTTTTGTTCCACTCTTTCCGCCCTAGTTTTCGTCATACCGGTGTTATGTTCCTTGATTTTGCGTTCCTTACGCGGTTGGGTGATTTATGGGACCCCCTTGACAGTTCGCTTTGAATAAAACTCCTCCAGCAAGGCCCAACCTTGGTTTTACCATTTGCCTACCTAAGCCTTTTTCCCTTGGGTTCTGCAGACTCAAGGGTCATCTTTATTTAAAACCCCGGGCCAGTGTTCCTCTGAGTGCTGGTCCAAACTAGAGCCACTTGCAGCGCCACCTCGGGGAAACTCGAGGTCTGGTTTTAGTTGTACGTAGTGTTCATCCGGTGTGCCCTGAGAACGAGATATGTGCAGCTCCTATCGGGATTTGTCGGCACATTCGGGCGGCTTTGCTGGTCTTGTTTTACCATTGTCGAAATGTCTTGTAAACCGGGATTCCGAGACTGATCGGGTCTTCCTGGGAGAAGGTTTATCCTTCGTTGACCGTGAGAGCTTATGATGGGCTAAGTTGGGACACCCCTGCAGGGTATTATCTTTCGAAAGCCGTGCCCGCGGTTATGTGGCAGATGGGAATTTGTTAATATCCGGTTGTAGAGAACTTGACACTTGACCTTAATTAAAACGCATCAACCGCGTGTGTAGCCGTGATGGTCTCTTCTCGGCGGAGTCCGGGAGGTGAACACGGTTTCTGGGTTATGTTTGACGTAAGTAGGGGTTCAGGATCACTTCTTGATCATTGCTAGATCACGACCGTTCCGTTGCTTCTCTTCTCGCTCTTATTTGCGTATGTTAGCCACCATATATGCTAGTGCTTGCTGCAGCTCCACCTCATTACCCCATCCTTTCCTTAAGCTTAAATAGTCTTGATCTCGCGGGTGTGAGATTGCTGAGTCCTCGTGACTCACAGATACTTCCCAAACAGTTGCAGGTGCCGATGAGACCAGTGCAGATGACGCTACTGAGCTCAAGTGGGAGCTCGATGAAGATCTTGTTCGTTGTGTTGTTCTTTTCTGGTTGATCAGTAGTGGAGCCCAGTTGGGACGACCAGGGATCTAGCAGTTGGGTTGTCTTCTTTTATCTTGGTTCCGTAGTCGGACCTATGTGTGTATCTTGAATGATGTATGATTTATTTATGTATTGTGTGAAGTGGCGATTGTAAGCCAACTCTTTATCCCATTCTTGTTCATTACATGGGATTGCGTGAAGATGACCCTTCTTGCGACAAAACCACAATGCGGTTATGCCTCTAAGTCGTGCCTCGACACGTGGGAGATATAGCCACATCGTGGGCGTTACAAGTTGGTAATTAGAGCCATCCCCGACTTAGGAGCCCCCTGCTTGATCGAATCGCTGGCGTTGTTGAGTCTAGAACAAAAATGTTTTGAGTCTTAGGATTATATATATCGGAGAGTACTCCTCAGTCCCTTCGTCGCTCTGGTGAGGTCTCCTGACGTAGTAGTTTTGACTACTCTCTCCTCAAATTTCACTAAAAAAAATTTTAGGATCACGCGGGTATCTTGGAATCGTTCCGATCGATTTTGTGACGAGAACATTGTTCTTGGTGCCTCCTGTCATTTAGGGGTTGTGGCAGTGTCCCGGGGAGTTGAGCTCCGAGGTGTTGTCGTCACAATTTTATCGTTGCAGTTCTGGAATACCTGAGTTTCGCCGACATCGAAATCTCTTTTATGCAGTTGTTGGTGAGATCACCTCGACGCCACCCAGTACTGGGGCGGGAGTTCGGGAGTATTGCCATAACTTGTATAACGGATGTTTTTCGAAGGTTGAGGTAAACGATTTCCGAGTTTTCTTGGTTATGTGTTGACGGATGGATACAGCTGGATCTAGGTATTGTTAGTTTGGGTGATATATTTTGTGTCCCCTGTATCCCCAACACCAGATTGCATAACCAGAAAGTTTCGGGAGTTTATAAGTGGGAATTCAAGTAGCCTTAGGATTTCTTTCCGACAGATGCATGATATGAGATTGGGGTTCGACGTCTAGTGGTCCGCCTGTATACGGTTGATTTTACAGTGGTCTCGTTGTGTCTTAAAGAGTCCATGGCTTTGCCGACTCGGGGACGCTTCGTATGTCATGTGCACAGCCTTGTACATGATGGTGCTGTACGATTGAGCCCGTGTGGGCCCCACCACGAAAACTTCGGACGAAATATCTATCATATGTTTGTTCCGGCTTATTCCGCAAGCCAATCCTTTGTTTTGTTTTTATTTGTGGTATTCAAGTTGCTTCGAAGTCAAGTGTTTATTCCATACCTTTCCTAAGCGGTGTTCTCATACTTCTATGTGGATACTAATCCTACTTGATCATCGAGATTGCCATCTTAATTCTTTTTCCAACCGGTGCGTTTTCTCTTCAAGATGATCCCATCATACTCCCCATCCGCAAGATCAATTCTAAGCTGTTTCTCAACGGTGTTCATTTCATCCGACCCAAGTTGCCGTTGTTTTTCCCGCCCTCCCACCCTTCTTCCTTCAAGGAATCAGATTTCATAATCAAGTATCCATTTTATTCATGTGAAGCCCCTTCATTCTTTTCAATCAATGTGCTTACCCGGTGGTTCTCTTGAAGTTGTTCTTCAAGTTTATCATTCTTCGTTCTTTTTCTCCTCCGGTGGATTAAATTCAAGCTTTGTCGATCATATCCTTTCCTTGTTTCAAATGTTTTCTCATGCCGGTGTACCTCTTAATCATCCACTTCTCGCCATTCAATTGTTCCGGAGTGCTGAAGATATCTCTGAAGATTCGTGTTTCCACTCCGCATCAATTCTAACTATTTCGAGGTTGTTACCTCATTCTAACCATTTAATTCAACTGG
Source organism: Triticum aestivum (assembly GCF_018294505.1). Classification (NCBI taxonomy): domain Eukaryota; kingdom Viridiplantae; phylum Streptophyta; class Magnoliopsida; order Poales; family Poaceae; genus Triticum; species Triticum aestivum. Next base: position 35,924,122 of record NC_057799.1, on the reverse strand, counting down.
TGCAATCTCCTTTTCAAGTAATCATTTCAACGGTGTATCTTTTGAGTGGGCCCTAACCCACAGGTCTTTTCCCAGGATCTTACCTGACTCTTATAATTCTTTCCGGAGTTATTCTCAAATTCTTTTCGAAGTTTGACGTAAAAATGAGTTATCATCAGTCATATTTCTTCTCCAAGATCGCTTTCAAATTCTTTTCATCGTTGGTTCAACCTTTCTAATTTTTCATCACGGAGTATCTCAATGATTCATGGTGGTGTTTCTCATCATCATTCTCCACATTTGAAGACCGAAGAAGAATTTCTCTTGAATTTTGGTCCGTTCTCTTGAAGATTCATGGTTCTAGCTTATGCCATCCTCTCATAATTGTTTTCGATTGCGAGAATTCTTTTCACCCATCCAAGCAATTCATGAGTTTTTTCAGTTTGATTCTCCGAAGGCCATCATTTCAGAAGATTTCTTCGTTCTAAGTTTTCAGCTTCGTTCTCCAATTATTCTAAATTGTTGTCTCTTCGGTCATCTCCATATTATTCCGGTGCATCGTCCAAGTATTCTCTAATCACCTCGTGATCTCTTCGTTCTCGTGTATCAAATTCCCTTGAGTATTTTCGCGAGTTCTTTCATTCTTATGGTGTTTCGTCCTCTTTTCTTCAATTGTTTTCAATTCTCGCGGTGGTTCGTTCAAGATTTCAATTCCTTCGTTATCATATCAATTTATTCGTTGTTTCAATCCTACCGGTGGTTCGATAAAGACCTTCCCATGTTTGCGCAATATCTATCTTAATCCTTTCTACGAGAATAAGTAGTATGCAAGATCCGTTGATTGTCATCAATCTAAATTGGTGAAGGATACGCGTAATGTAATTCTTATTCTTGTTTCCTCCAAGTGTTTAATCCCTTCTTTTGGAGTTCGTTCATGATATCAAACTCTCGGTTCCAAGTTGTTCATCTTTTCTTTTCGGAGTTCCAAGTTTTCTCGGTTATATCATTTCAAAGCTTCATCTAATCATTGCAAGGCTTCTCCCAGAGTTCTTTTTAAGTTTCCATTTCGTTTGATCATTCTTATATTACCGGAGTTCTTTATGGAGGCTCTACATGGTGGTTCATCAAGAATTCTTTTAATTCTTCAATTGCTCTTCAAGATTTCTCACGGAGGTAAGATCCGTCAAGCTATACTCTAAAATAAACATGGTGGTCAACACATGTTTGTTTTGAGAAGTTCAAGCATTCTTCATCTTACATTCCGAAGTGCAATTCTCTCTATCAATATCTTTTGAGGTGGTGTGATGTCATTCTCGATAATTTTCCTTCGGGCTTCATGATTCACAAAGTTTTCAAGAGTGACATATTTAAATCCATCATTTTATCTTCGTTCAAGACATCTTTTCAACCAATCAATCTTTTTGTTGGAGTTGTATTGGGTTATATTTCACCTAAAGCCTTCCCTAAGGATTGTTGCTATTATGGTGTTTATCAATGATCCAAGTTTTTCTCCTATCCTCTCGGCGAGAGAAGATTTCATCTCTTCGTTGATCTCAAGCATGCAATTGTTTTTGTTAGTGGCAAAAATTGCAATTGTTTTCGTTAGTGGCAAAAATTGCACCTCATAATTTTGAGAAGTTTTCCATAAGCCCACTACAAGCTTATTCTTTTAGTTGTTGGTTTTTTCCAACAACTCCGTTCTAACCTTCTAGGAAGGATGCTTTCCAAGCTCATTTGTGGCAGAAGTTGTCATTTTCTTCTCCGTTCTTTTATTCCGACGATCTATCTTCTATTCGTTCGTCCCGGAGGCATGGTGATGTTGCTCTTTTCGACCAATCATCTTGTTTTGTCAAGATCTTGTAATTTTCTTTTTTTTATCCGTTTAACCGGAGTGTCGTGTTGTCATTCGAGTTCTCTCATCTTATCAAGTTTCGCCTCCTTCCTCAACCGGAGTGCTGTCTGAAATTTTTCTTACCCCTTGTGTCATTCTTTCATTAGTTCCGGAGGCAATGTGTTGGTAATTTCATCGAGTATCCTCTCATCTTGTCAAGATCATGTTCAATTCTTTCCATTTACAGTCGGAGTGCTGCCCAAATTATATCGTTCTTATTCCTTCCCTATCTTGTTTTAACCGGAGTGGTTAGATATCTATCGTGTCAATTAACCTCAAGGTTCACATGGTGTTCCTTGTTTCTCTTTTCTACCGGTGTGCTTTCATACTCCTTTTGATCCGTTAAGCACTTGTTTCATGTCCTTCAACCTACAAGGTTCTCGCAATGTTCCTTGTTCCTCTTTGATAACGGAGTGTTTTAAATTTTGTTCACCTCTGTCGTGTCATTTCTTCAAGCTTTGCGACCTCTCAAGGTTCTTTGGTTTCACTCGTTTGTCAAGAAGCAATTTGTTTTACCTCTTCTTTTTCCGTTTCTCTCCGGTGCAATCCTAGATCTCGGGACGAGATCCTCTTGTAGTGGTGGAGTGTTGTAACGCCCCAAGACCGACGCTCCAGACGCCTTCCTTTTTTTCGTGATCACCGCATGTCTCTTTTGGTGCTTGCTCTTTTATTTTTGCATTGCATCATGTCATCATGCCATCATGTCATTAATTTTTAAAACTCAACTAAATGAATTGCATGGATCTTCGATCTATTTAAATCGAGGGAAGGGCGACTTCTCTTTATAACATATCCTCCTAATATTTATGGAGCTATTATAAATATTCCATTAGTTTGGAATTAACCGGAACACACTTGCAAAATAATTCCCATGCCTATTTCCACTTCAAGTTTCACCTCCAAGCTTTGCCAACAATTCTTTTCCCTCTTATCGAGACCCTTCCTAAATGTTCAACATGTTGGACACTTTGTAATCCTACTCCTTCTTCTCATCTTCTTTTCTGTTTCATCTTGCCCTTTCCATCTAAAACATCATCTAGTGCAACACCCCATCACAAGCGTCTTCCTTTCTATTCTTACCCATTTATTGCAAGTGGTATTTTTCTGTTCCAGTTAAATGTTCACTTACTTTCTGTAAATCTTAAACCATGCCAACTACCTCTTTGTCAAATCTCATCTCTTTTAAAGTTGTTTTGGTTGGATTAAGAAATGGCTCAAGTTTGAATTCAATTCAAACTTGAATTATTTTTCTTCCTCTAAAAATTGCCAAACCAATTTATTCAAATTGTGTATTTTATCAAGACTTCAGAGTTATTTTCTTTTCTGAAATATTCCACCTCTAGCACCTCCTTCTTTTCTCTAAAGTTCTGGTTGAGGAAATAAAGAAAAGAAGGAAGAAAGGGAGAAAGCCCAGCTGGTCAATTGGGCCTCCCAGCAGGCCAGCCCACCTAAACCCTCCTCTTAACCCTAGCCCGCACCCAGCGCTCGATCCCCATCTCTCCCGATCTCCTCCCTCACGCCGCCACCCACGCGCAGCCCTCGATCCCCCTCGCTCCCTCGCCCCGTCCCTCCAGCGCCATCGTCGCCCCGCCTCCGTTCGGCTCCCACGCGGAAGTCCACCGCCGCGGCCCTGCCGGACGTTGGTTACCTCGACGCGCCCGCGCCCGATCTGCTCTGGCCCGCCTAGCTCATCATCTCCGCCCCGCGCCTCGACTCAGCGCCGCCCCGCCATGGACGCCGAGTTCCCCGCCGGTCGCCTCTGCCTCGACCCCGCGTCCTCGCCTCCGACAGCCGTCACCGCTCCGTGCACACCGCTGCCCCGAGCTGCTTCGCCTCCCTCCTCCGACAAGCGCCGCGCCTCCTGCCTCTCCGCGACCCTCGCTGCATCTCCCTCTCCAGCTCGTCGTCGACCCGCCGTTCGCCTCCAGCCCTCGTCCGCGGCCGCGCCAAGCCACTCTCCATCGACCTCCGCGACCAGTGCCTCCACTACCTCCCCGTCGCTGCGCCTGCCTCCTCTCGTCGCTGCCGCCTTCCGTTCCCCGTCACCGCGCCAGTAGCCACCGCCGCCGTGGTCTTCTGCATCGCCAACCCCAGCACCCGCGGCCCTCTGCTTCGCCTCGCCAAGCCGTCGATGTTCCTCCTCCGGTGCCCTGTCCCCGTTGGTTTTGCTCGAGCACGCCACCACTGCACCTCAAGTTCTGCTACAGGAGCACCTCAAGTTCTGCTACATGCAACAGCTAGTACCTTGGAACGTCTACGACTACGCGGACTCGCCAAGTACCACGACGACCGTGTACCACTACTTCCACTACGAGTTTCGAGAACGTCTACGTCTTCTACACCGCACCGAAACGCCGAGTTCCTCGCCGTGACCCCGAACACCTACGGAAACTTGTGCGACTATGTACGTGAACGACTACCGTCGCCCCAAAGACCTCGGACCCGTCAAGTACCTCTCCGAAAACGAACGTGTGCCACTACTTCCACTACCGTCGCCGAAGACCCGTGTAACGGAACCGTCAAGTTCGACTACCTCCGCGTGTACCGCTACTTCCACTACCGTCGTGAAAACGACTACTTCCATGATGACCCCGTGAACAACTACTTCCATTTCGAACGCGATTCGCCCTGAATGCACGCTTCGAAGGTATAACCCCGAGACGACGTCCGTGGACCGAATGCATGTGTGTTGTATGAGATGCTCGTGGTTGCACCGTTTTCGAGTTGTCATTCCATGTTCCTCCTCGTTGTCATGCCATCGTTCCGTCGGAACCCGGTAACCGGGAGCACCCCACCATTCTCTTGCGTGTTTCACACATCCGCACAATTCTCCTTGTGTCGGTATCTCTGTGAGCTACCGGAACCGATATGTTGCCGTGGCACCATTTTCGGATTCGTTGCCGTGGCACCCCTTCCTTCTGCCATGGTGACCAAATGCTTCATAACATGCTCTTGTCCACATTTTCATAAAATTGCCTAAACCTTGCATATGTCATCCGCATCATGATAACAACATTTAAAATGTAAATAATTGATGGTTTCATTAAAATTGTTAAATGACATGAGGATTTTCCGGTATTGTCGTTTGTTATTTCCGGCCTCATTCAAACTTGCCTTCATAGATAGTTTCCATATGCTTCACCTCTTGCCATGGCTAAAAACATTTAATATTGTTGGGTCCATAAACGAGAGAGAACTAAATAATTGATGTGGTGTTTCGTCAATATGCAACTCGTTGCATATTGAACTCCACTTAATTTGTAGTATTGTTTGTTTCACTTTGCCATGCATATTTAAACCGGACATGCATCATACTTGTTTGTGCATCATGCCATGTGTATGTGGGGGTTGTTTACTATGTTGTTTGTTTCTTTCCGGGTTGCTTCTCTCGTGAGCTTCAGTTTCTTTCCAGAGTTGTGAGGATTCGTTCGAGTACGTCCGCTTGTCTTCTTCATGGACTCGTTCTTCTTCCTTGCGGGATCTCAGGCAAGATGACCATACCCTCAAAATCACTTCTATCTTTGCTTGCTAGCCGTTCGCTCTATTGCTATGCCGCGTTACCTATTCACTTGCTCTTCAAGCCTCCCAAATTGCCATGAACCTCTAACCTTGTCACCCTTCCTAGCAAACCGTTGTTTGGCTATGTTACCGCTTTTGCTCAGCCCCTCTTATAGCATTGCTAGATGCAGGTGAAGATGAAGATTGCTCCATGTTGGATTCTATTTATGTTGGGATATCACAATATCTCTTATCTTAATTAATGCATCTATATATTTGGTAAAGGGTGGAAGGCTCGGCCTTATGCCTGGTGTTTTGTTCCACTCTTGCCGCCCTAGTTTCCGTCATACCGGTGTTATGTTCCTTGATTTTGCGTTCCTTACGCGGTTGGGTGATTTATGGGACCCCCTTGACAGTTCGCTTTGAATAAAACTCCTCCAGCAAGGCTCAACCTTGGTTTTAGCATTTGCCTACCTAAGCCTTTTTCCCTTGGGTTCTGCAGACTCAAGGGTCATCTTTATTTAAAACCCCGGGCCAGTGTTCCTCTGAGTGCTGGTCCAAACTAGAGCCACTTGCAGCGCCACCTCGGGGAAACTCGAGGTCTGGTTTTAGTTGTACGTAGTGTTCATCCGGTGTGCCCTGAGAACGAGATATGTGCAGCTCCTATCGGGATTTATCGGCACATTCGGGCGGCTTTGCTGGTCTTGTTTTACCATTGTCGAAATGTCTTGTAAACCGGGATTCCGAGACTGATCGGGTCTTCCTGGGAGAAGGTTTATCCTTCGTTGACCGTGAGAGCTTATGATGGGCTAAGTTGGGACACCCCTGCAGGGTATTATCTTTCGAAAGCCGTGCCCGCGGTTATGTGGCAGATGGGAATTTGTTAATATCCGGTTGTAGAGAATTTGACACTTGACCTTAATTAAAACGCATCAACCGCGTGTGTAGCCGTGATGGTCTCTTCTCGGCGGAGTCCGGGAGGTGAACACGGTTTCTGGGTTATGTTTGACGTAAGTAGGGGTTCAGGATCACTTCTTGATCATTGCTAGATCATGACCGTTCCGTTGCTTCTCTTCTCGCTCTTATTTGCGTATGTTAGCCACCATATATGCTAGTGCTTGCTGCAGCTCCACCTCATTACCCCATCCTTTCCTTAAGCTTAAATAGTCTTGATCTCGCGGGTGTGAGATTGCTGAGTCCTCGTGACTCACAGATACTTCCCAAACAGTTGCAGGTGCCGATGAGACCAGTGCCGATGACGCTACTGAGCTCAAGTGGGAGCTCGATGAAGATCTTGTTCGTTGTGTTGTTCTTTTCTGGTTGATCAGTAGTGGAGCCCAGTTGGGACGATCAGGGATCTAGCAGTTGGGTTGTCTTCTTTTATCTTGGTTCCGTAGTCGGACCTATGTGTGTATCTTGAATGATGTATGATTTATTTATGAATTGTGTGAAGTGGCGATTGTAAGCCAACTCTTTATCCCATTCTTGTTCATTACATGGGATTGCGTGAAGATGACCCTTCTTGCGACAAAACCACAATGCGGTTATGCCTCTAAGTCGTGCCTCGACACGTGGGAGATATAGCCGCATCGTGGGCGTTACATGTAACTCCTGCGGCAGGCCTTGTGGTGCTCCCGCAGTACAAGCTCGTGCCGAAACTGGAATTTGTTTCTTACTACTACCAACTAGTACCAGTAAGGTACACGTGCATTGCACGCATGAGATTCTGGTGGTTTGTGCATTATGGTTCTACATGTGGAGCTTTCTGGATTCTAACATGTGGCAAAATCTGGTGGAATGTAAGGTTAGGCAAGTTTGATTAACTTAGGTGAGTGTTTGGTTCAAGACACACCTTAGGCAAGCCACACTAAGGCCCCACATGACATACACACAAAAAATGTGGCAAGATTCCCCTAGGCTTGCCAACTTGTGGCTCTCATTGTGAAGAACTAATAACTTTCCTAAGCTTAGTTGTGGCAAAGTTAGTCATGAATTAAGTTCAACCATGGAGTCTTCTAGATTATACATGTGGCAGAATCTGGTGGATGATATCCAACGGCCATTAGTGCTCGGATTTGCCATCTTTGTACCGTCGGATTGGCTTCAACCAACGACCAACTTTTAAAGTTTTTCACACACTATATAGGGGGTATAGATATAGATGTGCCGGTCCGTTGCAATGGATCCAAAGTATATCTATTTAGTGGAGTGCACTCAAAACACATTATCTATTTATTTTTCTCTAACCTTCCGTAGCCATGCAACCAAGCCACATAAGCTTCATGGGTGCCCCCCACATCATATTATTCATACTACGTTGATTGAAAAAAAGATAAATCACCCAAAACAAGATCTTCCCATTTTTTGTTCCTACGATGTTATGCCGTGCACGTACCTACTAGTTGTATTGTGGTAGTACTAGTAATATAGTATTAGGAGTACAAACTTGGTACTAGTAGGAGTAGTACTAGTACGGAATGCTCCTACTCTATCAGCGAGCCCCGTCTGACACCAAATTTCTTGGCTTCCGTGCTACAGCTAGATCTTCCCCTCATTTCTGTTTTCCAACCCGGCGACGGGCGGGGTGTCAGTTTGCTCAACGGCGGTCCCACATGAAAGTGAAAATGCTAGGCAACACGCCTTCCCTAAGCTATGTGTCGTGCCGGACGGGCCGTGTTGTACTCCCGATTCCCGGGCGTGTGGGGGTGCGACGCGAACGCGGCAGGCCTTTTCCTTTTACCAGCAATGTGCCCGTGCGTTGCGACGGATCGAAAGTAGTAGAATAGTAGTATTTGTTCACAAACTTGAAATAAATCACTATTGTTTTGATATACTCCTAATATATTACTCCCTCCGTACCTAAATATTTGTCTTTTTTGAGATTTCAAATGGACTATCACATACGGATTATATAGACATATACTAGTGTTTCTAGCAAGATGCCCACGCGTTGCACGAAGTTGATGGAAAAGGTAAGCACAACTTATAAATTGACGGATGGAGTACTAGTTACAGTGATGCATATACTTAAGCAAAGGGATCGCACATGTCGGTATTGACTGGAACGAGAATGCAACAGCACAATAAGAATTAAGGCCACGATGATGCGACCGCAGTGGTGGTTACAGAAGGCAAGAAGAAAGATGGATCCACGAACGTACGACCTCCTCCTCCTCAACTTAGTGCGCCGGGCCACCGACCGGCGGCTAAGGAGCGACGGCTTTTGTGGCGAGGTCGAGGTGCTTCTCAGCAAAGGCATCCAAGGCTTCCAGCCGGTTGAGGAAGGCCAACGTCGTAGTGTCCTCACTGGCCTTGTAGATACCTATGTACACGATTTGCTCGTACACGTGGATGTGTAGGTCGACGAATTCTTGCAGGGCGAGGCGCCTCGCGGCGAGCGCGACCTCCAGGTGGACATTCTTCATGGCGTCGGCGGGCAGTCGCAGGGCCACCAGTGCTTGAAAGAGGTTCCGGCCATGGAGGCCGATTAGGGTGGCAGGCAATGAGGAGCCCGGGCGCGCGGGCTGGAGGAGTACGGCGATGTCGTCCGCGAGCTTCTTGAGGACGGTGAACTTGTTGCTGGTGGCAACGATCATCTGGTCCAACTGAGAGTCATAGTTGGCATTGACGACGGCCATCCACCAGCCGGTCTCCAACACCGTCTGGAGACGATCCTCGATGCCATGCCGCAGGCCGGCGTCGTGGACCATCTGGCGCAGCCGCTGGCCGCTCACGCGCATCGCCGCCATGGGTCTGGATTGAGCTCTTTTGCGCTTAGTGTAGGTGCTTAGGCAAATGCTTAGGTGCGTACGATGTGGTAGATGCATTGGAATGGAGGGGCGCCTTTATATGAGGGCAATGAGGGCAAACTGCGTTGCATTCACATCGTGCAGCCTCTTTTCCCGGACCTCCTCCCGTTACTTCCCTCATGCATTAATTGAAGGAGGATGCATTGGCCGTTCAACATATCCGGAACCGCTACTCCCTCCCTCGTCTGCATTAAAGCCGTATCGGGAACTGCGCCGCCCGCTGTCAAATCGAATAGTCCCTCCGTCTAGGTGAGTATTAAGTCATCTTACGAAAACCAAATAGTAAACACATAGGCGTGGTGCATTAACTCTCACGTTGTTTCTTATTTTTTGACATAAATAGAGGAATCAACCAAGAAGAGATGTGGGGCTTGTATGCTTTTAATGACTTGAGACTATCAAACATGACATTTAGTGGTCAGTTTGTTGCACAAGAACAAATACAAGCCACGTCAGCATACACGCATCTTATATAGCATCACATCCAATGGCTATAAAAGATGAATGAGACCAAATTATATCTCATCTAGATGAGTTCTAGCAAAATTGTATTAATAATACTTAGTACTCCTGCGCTATGTATCATATATTAGTATCATGTAGTACTTTATTTATTGCCATGTATGACACATAGTACTCAATTCTCTCTCTTTCTTCATTTAATTCTATGACACCTCATCAAAATTGCTAAGGCTAGTACCATTACAACCAGCCTTAGCAAATACTAAACATCAAGTTCTCTCGTTTTCCTCTCCACCTTGGTCACCTAGACGGAGGGAGTATACTGCGCGGGCTTTTCCTGCGCGGTAGGCGGGGCAGTTCCGCCGAGTCGGTTCGACAGAGACGTGAGAAGGCGAGGGAGTAGGCTGCTGCAAACGTAGGGCTGTGTGATTTGACAGCGAGTTACTGCTGGACAGGTGGGGCCCCGTGATTTGACTTGCCATTATCATTTTAACTGCGGCGCTACGACCGGCGTGAGTCTCCCGATTCCTGACCACCTCCATACAGGTGCCTCTCCCAATGCTCCACCATGTAGTAGAGGCTGGCTCTTGCATGAGAGCCCACCTCTCCACTTTTTCCTTGCCTCTCTTTCCTCCACATATGCAAAAATGCCATGTAAAGCGCACTATTGTACTTACTTGCTCCTACAGGTGCTTAAGCTTGTCACATAGGCATAAAGTCTGATGTGGCAAGTTAATCAAGAAGAGAGAGACTAGTTTGGTGACCCAAGGAAAAAACGGTGCTAAGCGCGTGTACCTAGGTGAAAAGACAATTTTGAGTTTATAGCTAATTAAATGAAGCAAACTTAGCAACACCATTTCATTGAAAGAGGTCACTCCTTGGCAAATGCAATAAATACTAGTACTCCCTGTGTCCCATAATATACGAACGTTTTTGGCACTACACTAGTGTCAAAAACGTTCTTATATTATGGGACGGAGGGAGTACGAAGAAAGAGATAGAGAGAAGTAAAAAAACACTTATAGCCAACCTTATAGCCAAAACCTTGTTGTAGTATGAGTGACTAAGTGATGACTATGTATGACATGCCAACATCAGATAGCCTAACCCACCGTGTTAAATCTCCAAGGGCGCGACCGCATGAGCGACGCAACGGTCGTGGTAGGCGCGACCACGATACGGGCTGCTGGCGGCCCTTGGATCTGAGATCAAATGGTCGCATGCTAAGTTGCTGAAAATTTGCAGAATAACCCTCCAGGATAGGATATTCACCCATAGGTCTGGAATCACGCCATGCAACCGTTCGATCTCAGATCCAAGGGCTCTCGGAAGCCCGTATCATGGGAGAATGGAAAGCCACTACCCTGCCATTCGCACGCTGGCAGTTCGCTCCTACTCATCCCCGCACGTCCTTCAATACTACGGCGGTTCACTCCTAGTCATCCCGTCCATTCACATTACGGCAGTTCCACTAATCCTAACCCTCCTCCCAAATCCATGGCGTCCCAAATCTCCCCGATCGGCGGTGAGTACAAGGTTAGAACCATCACCGGCGATGAGTTTGACGTCATCTACACCCGTTCTTCCGCGACGGTGAAAGGATGCCTTTCTCGCTTTAGACGCATGTTCGAAGACTCAGATGATGAGTGGGTCGCTGGGCTAGATGTGGAGTACACCACAGTCCTGGGACGAGAGAAGGATCTAAAGGACGAAGAGAGGAAGAAGCCCGCCGTGATCCAGGTTTGCGTGCATGACTTATGCTTGGTCTACCACATATGCCATGCCGACGTTGAGTGCCAGGATTTTAAGGACTTCCTCGAGAGCAACCTAGTCAAATTCGTTACTGTAGACTTTGGTAACGACAAAGAAGTCCTGCGTCGGATAGGCCTCGTTGTAGGCAACACCTTCGACCTCCAGAAGAATCGGCTGGTGTCCTCTCGTCAGCCTTCAATGTTGACCCTGGCAGGAGCCATGGTTCATCCTTCGTACGGTAAACTGGAGAAACCTCCATACACGTTTCATCGTCATGCATGGCAGCGGAATGTACTAGATATAGACCACATCCACTACGCTGCAATGGATGGCTACCTTTGCTTCAATATCTACAAGGGTTGGATGAAGAGCAACAGCCAAGTGTGCGGTTCAAGCAAAGAAGTATCGGCCAAGAGGAAGAGGGACAAGGACGAAGTCGAGGACGTGGACGAGGACTCCGAGTAAGGTGGCAGTGTCGTTGCTCATGGTGGTTCTAATGCAGTGTCTACCGGAATAGTTGCAAAGTTTAATTTCAGGTGTGCTTAATTTAATTTGAGGGGTGTGTTGTGCTGAGCCCCCAGCAGAACTATGTTATGTTTCTTCTTGTTACTTTAACTCTTCAGTACGTACATACTAGTATTTCTTATATTTCATCTTTTAGTTGGTATAGTACTACCACTCGTTTCTTCACATTATATACGTACAATATATATGGCCAACATCATATAGCCAGCAGTTTAGTTGTCAAAGAATTTCAGGGTGCTTAGTTTTGTCAAAGAATTCCAGGGTGCTTAGTTTTATTTGAGGGGTGGGTTGTGCACTTGTGCTGGACACCATTATTGTGACAAGCCTTTTTAATAGTACTATATGCATAATTTGGCGACGAGCGCTCTCTATATGTACCACCTTTTTTTTTCAAGTTTTGCTCCATGGCGCAATGCATCGATACTACTACTGTACAAAAGTGGAGTATATACATTTTTTAAAAGGCTAGAGGGCGGGGCAGTCTAGCTCGGTCGGTTTCACGAGAGGCGAGGGCCTTTGTGATTTGACGGCTCATTACTGCTGTCAAATCGAATAGTACTGCACCGCCCGCTGCACGCCCGGCGCCTCCATTAAACCCGCATGCAAACCGAGAATCCTACTCCTGCCACACGTCCGTTCATGAGCGGGCCGGAATTAAACGCAACACCGGCCGAGCTCCTCCCGTCCGCCCTCAGTTTAAACGAGGCCAGACGCCGGCCAAGCTCCTACCGTCCGCCCTCTATTTACACGAGGCCAGACAGACAGCGGGCAAGAATCGCACCCCTCCGCCGCTCCCCCATCTCCTCCTTCACCATTTTCTCCACTCTTCCGATGGCTTCCGATGAGCCGTTCTCCGGCATATTACCCGGCTGGGTGGCCCGCCGAGCCCTCCGGATACGGGCGAGGCCGCTCGGTGCTTCACCAACCTTGCTTGGCCCGACGGAGCCAGTTGCCGCCCCAAGCAGGCGCGTGGTTCAGCAACTCGCCGCTCCAGTTCAGCTCGATGAGGAGTGGCGAGTTGCTCCACGCCGGCACGGCGGCTAGCACGCCGGTACGGGCGCCGTCGCTGCCGCGTCGTACCGCGCCACCAGTGTTGCGGTGGCCGCACCTCCCGTGTCTGTGGGCGCGCCTCCCGTGCCTGCGGCAGCGCCATGCAGGCAGAGACAGAAGCCGGGTGCGTGGAGAGCGACGAGTCGGTGGCCAGCTTCTCCGTGTCCGCCGCCATCATCGAGGAGAAGTAGAACACGGGAGGCCGCCGCCACTTGGGACCCATGAAGGCCACCGCCGAGGCGACGACCGCGGATTCAGGTGGTTTCTTTGCTGCTTCGTCTCTTCCGAGGACCTTCGTCGACCCCGCAAGTGTCTGACGGACATGAGGAAGACAAAGGGATCCGCGGGCGGCCATTTAGAACTAAAATAAGTCTAGATACATCCATTTCTAGGACAAGTATTTCCGGACGGAGGGAGTATTAATTATACAAGAGAGCCGGATTGGCACCTCTTAGTTCATGTAAATGTAATGAAATCCATCATGTTTATATGAAGATCCGGCTTTTTTATACGAAATCCTTCATGCTTATATGAAATCAGTCCGTGTTTGCACGAATTTCATCTGGTTGGTTAGAGTTGTAAAAATGTATGCCGCTGGCGTTTGATGTCGTCCTCCGCTTAAGGAAGCGGGAGGAAATTTGCCGGCTGCCGTTGGAGATGCTCTTTATGCTGGAAATAATAGAGTGACATCCAATCCATTTGAGTTAATTGCCTGTATGATTGTCCCTCTATAAAAAGTTAATTGCATGTACAGTGTACACGTGACTTGCAGGGTGGCTACAGCTTCGTACAGAAAGTTAAAAAGAAACAAGTCCATCCTTAATCTTGTATTCTAAGTACTCTGTGGGTTCCACTGTCAGTACAGTAGCGAAAGAAGTATATATTAAATAAGTAGAGTAATATATAATATAAAAATATAAAGTTAAAAGACAGAATTCGAACTCATGTCATCGCGTTGCGAGCATCCGGCGCTAACCAGCCCAGCACATTTTTGTTGTAGACCATGCTGGAGATATATCTCCATGTCTACTCTTATATATACTCCATTCGTTCCTAAATATTTGTCTTTTTCAGATTTCAAATGGACTACCACATACGGATGTGTATGTAGACATATTTTAGAGTGTAGATTCACTCATTTTGCTCCGTATGTCTTTTCAGGAAGGGGTCAGATTTGTCCTTGATTTATTTATGAGGTATCCAGATGGCACTGCACCGCCAAGAAAAGAGGGTAACATCAAAATTATGGACTACTTTTTTGAGTATGTTGGTAAGGTCCGGTCATAGTCACTTGTTGAAATCTCTAAAAAGACAAATACTCCCTCCGTCCGAAAATACTTGTCATCAAAATGGATAAAAGGAAATGTATCTAGACGTATTTTAGTTTTAGATACATCTCTTTTTATCCATTTTGATGACAAGTATTTTCGGACGGAGGGAGTAGAAAACAGAGTTGGTGATGTTGGTGTGCGTGCCATCCTGCAATATAGGCCGTCGGATTTATATCTAACGGATAGGAAAGAAACTATGGCAATTTTGCAAAAATATACCCACACGTCTCTCCACGTTCGCAAATAAGGCCTTCCCTCGTTCAACCTTTTCTCTCATAAGATAAACTACTCATACAAATGCATCTTGATGTTCCGTGCAACGCACGGGCAGCTAGCTAATTTCTTTTAAAATAGTTGCTGCGATAATTAGGTTGAAGTGATATATTTTATGTCTGTCCTGAATGATTTTAGATTCACTAGTAGTAACAAAGAAAAGGTTGCCTTGTTAATTAACAGAAAACAGGGTGAAAACTATCACATGAGGCCGGTAAAAACAAGGCACACTGGGTTCAGCGTCATCGTCACTACAGCTGTGCGCGCGCGAGAAGTCTATATATCGAGGGGGCTACTGAGCGAGGCACCGAGACACAATGTTTGAGAGAGAAACCAATTGACAGATTATGATCAGATCGAGTTGTCACCCTTCTGCTATCATTGTTGGGGGGGGGGGGGGAGAGAAAGACGTATCGAGAGTGTGCGCGGTAGGCATAGAGGCACAACTAGCGAGTGTCTGTGTGTTTGAAAGAGGAGTAGATAGATTATTATCAAGATCGATGTGCCACCCTACTCCTTCGGTGCCGGGTAGTGTGTGTGTGTGTGTATGTTTGAGAGAGAAGCCAGTCGATAGATTAGTATCAAGATCGAGGTGTCACCCTACTCCTTCGGTGTTGGGAAGTGTGGGTGTGTGTGGGGGGGGGGGGCAGTGACACTCACATATCTCTACTCTTATAAAAACAGAGTTGGTGATGATGGTGTTCCTGCCATCCTGCAATATAGGCCATCCGATTTATATCCGACGGACAGGAAGGAAACTATGGCAATTTTGCAAAAAGATACCCACACCCCTCTCCGCATTTGCAAATAAGGCATTCCCTCGTTCATCCTTTTCTCCCACAAGATAAACTTCTCATACAAATGCATCTTGATGTTCCGTGCAACGCATGGGCATCTTGCTAGTAGGGAGAAGGAGTTTGTGTGACACATATCTTGCTATATTAAGGGATAGGTAGATAGCATATGTGTGAGAGACATTATTATACTTTGAGACATTAGTGGCTGTGGGTGGGCAGAATTAAAGGGGTGGGCGTGTTAGACATAGAGAGCGTGTGTGTTTCTGTGTGAGAGACTTGTAGGATGGGGTAGAAAGACGAATTTAACCCTGACGGAGGGAGATAAATACACGAAGTGCGCGTGTGTGATTCCGATGCCCACAGGGAAATGAGATATGTATGCGTGTGAGAGAGATTGCACAATTCATTCACGTATCAC
Organism: Triticum aestivum; assembly: GCF_018294505.1. Classification (NCBI taxonomy): domain Eukaryota; kingdom Viridiplantae; phylum Streptophyta; class Magnoliopsida; order Poales; family Poaceae; genus Triticum; species Triticum aestivum. Next base: position 35,908,337 of record NC_057799.1, on the reverse strand, counting down.
TATCTAGCGATCGTGGACATGCATCGCTTGAACATAAGTCAATATCTACTTCGTATCATGGCCAAAGGTACAATATCGATTCAACGCTATAAAGATTGGGCACTCACATATCACATTTTTTTCTATTTAAATAAACCTTTTCAGTTGTGCATGCCAAAGTTACAGTGATGTTTCTTCAAACAACCAATGTAGCTATCATGTATATGCAGCATTGTTACTCTTGCATTCAAATTCATTAGTCTTGGATGATTTAAGTTTCTATTTTGAAGTAATATCAATGCATTATGTTTAAAGTAAATAACCAATGGCACTAAATTATCTATTTACACGAGAAATACATAGGCTGAGCATTTGATCCCTTTTTTGTGAACGCGCCACTACACCCGTACGATTGGCCGTGCCCGTGTGAACGTCCAAGTTATCGGCGCATCATCCCGAGTTATTGTCTTTTTTCTGGGGTGGACTTCACACCAGTTATTAACTGCTGACGCGTGCCCCGTGTACACAGTCTAGCATGACCTTCCCGCTAGCACGGTCCAAAAAGTAGTTCAAACTGGATACGAACGATCCCGCGGGCGGCAAAATCTCCCGCCTCCTTCTAAAATTTCTGCCACCTTAGTCTTTAGCATGCGAAATCCCCCTTTTGTCCTTGGTGCACGGAGACCAACAGTTACAATACCGCCCTCATCTACATGATAGGTCGGGGCTGCTTTGGTAACTTCCGGTTCCCCCACTACACGGCACCCCCATTTCCTCTCCCCCTCCCGCAAAAATGACTAACTCCACAGCACCAGAGCATCTTACATCATGCCGTCCGAACTTCATCGCCCTTTCTCCCCTCCCCTCTCGAAACCCTAGACCGCTCATCCACCGGCGTACCATAGCCCATTCACTGCCTGCGGCGTCCACCTCGCCGGATCTGCTTCTGCGGCCGCATCTACCCCTCCCACCTCCCCTAGAAACAAGTAGACTGCTCATCCACCACTGTACCACAGCCCATTCAGTGCCGGCCTTGTCCACGGCGCCGGATCTGCTTCGCCGGTACTCTTGTCAACCGCCGTGCATCTGCAGCTGCTCATTCGTACTCCCCACCGGAGGCGCTTCGTCCACACCCCCCGGAGCCGCCCCACCGACGCCCCCGTCGACGGCCTCTGATCCTCTTTGGCGACACCTTCCTCAACCCTACCGGAGCCGCTTCGCCGACACCTTCCTCAACCCTACCGGAGCCGCTTCGCCGACACCGTACCATCGTCAACCCTACCGGGGCCGCTTTTCCAACTCACAAGTCCACGACCTCAGATCCGCTTCCTCGCACCCTCATCCAACCTACCGAAGAAGCTTCTGACGCCCCGTCCACGGCCGCAGATCCGCATCGTCGACACCACCCTTAACCCAACCACCGGAGCAGCTTCTGACGCCCCGTCCACGGCCGCATATCCGCATCGTCGACACCATCCTTAACCCAACCATCGGAGCAGCTTCTGACGCCCCGTCCACGGCCGCAGATCCGCATCGTCGACACCATCCTTAACCCAACTACCGGAGCAGCTTCTGACGCCCCGTCCACGGCCGCAGATCCGCGTCGTCGACACCATCCTTAACCCAACCACCGCAGCAGCTTCACCTACGCCGTCGTCCACGGCCACAGATCCGCTTCGCCCACACCGTAGTCCACCCTACCGGAGCCGCTCCACAAACACCCTACTCGACGGTTCTAGATCTCCTTATCGGACCCTGACAGCCAGCGCAACGTCATCACCCTCGACGTTTCTAACCTGATTCCCACCGTCTGGAGAGATGCCAAGCACCCGCCACGGCCTAGGTACTTGTCACCTCTAAACCCGTCCAGCATCACCTGACTGATGTACTTCAAATATACTAACCGGTCGCTGTTACCTGTTATGCAGCTGGCAAAAACTACAAGGACGATGTTTCTTCTGGATCTAACAGCTTGGCCAACCAAGATCCTGGACTGAGGCATTGCTATGATCTTGTAAGCGCGTCTCTCTCTCTCGTATTGTTCTGTGCCTGCCAGCGTGCTCTGCTAGGATTTTCGACCAGTAATCCCTTTGTGCAGACAATGATTTCTACTACTGGCTGCTAAATTAGATATGTAGATGTCATACATGATACTACCTCGTACCTCCGTTCCTAAATATAAGTCTTTCTAGAGATTCCACTATAGGCTACATACGGAGCAAAATGAGTGAATCTACACTCGAAAATGCATCTATATACATATGTATGTGGTCCATACTGGAATCTCTACAAAGACATATATTTAGGAACAGGGGCAGTACATTACACAAATCGTAGGTGGCATGTAGGAATTCCAGTCCACTACATTAGGCTCCCTTAGAGTGCCTGCTAGTCCAGCATACAGAGTCATGGCTAGTTTATGGTACGCACACAATCGTTAATTGGTGGTTTAAATATGCGCAAGGGATATGCAATGTAGTATCATGTAGAGATGTCTGAAATTAGCCTTGTCAACTTGCAGATAGGGTTACACAATGAAAAAGTACAAGATGTATGTGGCAATTTCATGGAACATCGCAAAAATAGGAGAGGCAACGGTGAGCCTATACAGTGTGCTATGGTACGTCACTCCTCCATTGCAATCATCGTGACATGTTATTTGTATGCCAGTTCTATTAGCCAAGTTTCTTAGGGACATTTATTACGAGTTATCCTAAGAAAATAAGCACCTGTGAATATAAGCTCCATGTAATAAGCCAACCAGTTCTTTTCATTGCGTTTTCAGCTTATCTTTGGTATGATCAGTGGAAAGTCTAGATTGCATTATATATTTTTCATTTTGCTGCCCATATGGAAATTAATTTGACTTGCAAACATCACAAATTGAACCCAGTGCAGTAATTAATATGATAGGAAAACAGACCATCACTATTTGCTCAAAATGCAAATACAAAGATACCATCTACTTGGCACAATCTACTTTGGTCAATGTTTTCCATAGAGATCCCATTGCCTAATTTAAACGAAGAACACATGACCCACATTTAAATGAAGAACAATTATTTATTGAAATTCGATGGTCCAAGTGGCTGGTTATTATCGTATAGCAGCACCACCTGAAAGCATCATATAGCAGCAGCAGCTCATAGCAACTCATCATACAGCAGCAGCAGTCTGCAATTAATCATATACCAGCAGCAGCTCATAGCAATTCATCATATAGCAGCAGCAGGAGCAGCTCATAGCAATTCATCATATAGCAGCAGCAGGAGCAGCTCATAGCAATTCATCATATAGCAGCAGCAGGAGCAGCTTGTAGCAACTCATCATATAGCAGCAGCAGCTCATAGCAATTCATCATATAGCAGCAGCAGCAGCTCATAGCAACTCATCATACAGCAGCAGCAGCTCATAGCAATTCATCATATAGCAGCAGGAGGAGCAGCTCATAGCAATGCATCATATAACAGCAGCAGAAGCAGCTCATAGCAATTCATCGTATAATGAAAATTTGGCAAAAAATCAGAGGAGATCCTCACCTTGTTGGATGAGCTCATCCTTCAATAGCACCTCAAGGCCATGGCCTGGGAGGAGGGGAGGGGGAATAAGGTGCCTTCTGCCGCAGTGTGGCATCAGCCGTAGTTGTGCAGCGCCCGCCGGAGTAGTGCGTTGGACGAACCACAGTGGAGCAGCTGCTGGAGACCATGAGAATGAGGGGCGGCGCCAGAGGGAGGAGCAACCAGGGAGATTTGCCCCTACCCGCCGGCCATGTAGCCTAGCTGGACATAGCATCGTCGAGGACCAGGCCAGATGGGAGCAGTGGCGACGGCTCGCTGGAGGAACCCTAGTGCTGCAGGCAGGGGATCGAGGTAGAGGGAAAGGGGAGAGGAGATGCAAGCGGGCAGGGCAATGAATGCTTGCGTGTTTGTTTTTACTTGAGGGTCAGGTGTGACACTGGCGTCAGCAGTTGCATTTTAAGTGTAATATAGGCAGACAATAGAGTCATTTCACTATTCCCCTTCCCTTCAATTTTTAGTGAGGTTCTACCCGAAACACCCCCCTCCAAAGTGAAATTAGTTAAGCCCAAGCCCATAACTCAAAAATGACTTTTTTACATCTTTTATGGCTTATTTTGACAATATGCCCTGAAAAGGCGGAATCGAACTGGCCCTTAACCTGCAGTTCAATTGTGCGTGCAATGATGAATCACTCCTGCCTGCTATCTGTACATTTAGGCATCATCATACATGGCATAACCTAATACATGTGCATTCCATTGTAGAATCTAGAATATGCAATGTTTATGTTAGTTCATACGTTGCACATGATGTTTAAATGCCCCTTAAATCTGGTCAGTCAAGTGATGGTCTTTAAGCCTCCTTCTTTGCTTCTTTTCTTGATATGTAAGATTTGCTCACACATCTGTTCAATTGCTTGTTTGCATCAGCCAGCCATACTAGGACTGTTTGCTTTGATTACTAGTTGTTCTTGACCTAACACTCTAACAGAGCTTGTCAACGATTTAAACACTAAGGGCTGCTGTAGTGGGGCCTTGTCTAACTCATAGGTGACATAAAGGTTTGGCTGTACACTACAGTAGGCTCTCCAAGAGTACCTGGAGATCCAGTTCGAAGGTATGCCTAGTTTTTACATAGTGCAGACATAGTAAATGCTCATTTCATTGTGCAAGTGCTCCAAGGAGACGAGTAACTAGTTTGTGTCACCTTGCAGAGGGGGTGCAATGAAGATAAGATTGAGGATTTCCAAGTACAAGATGTTAGGAAGGAGCCTTGCAAGAGAAGTAGGAGCTGCACTGAGCCTCTTCAACCTGCTAAGGTAAGTCACTATATGCAACTCAACAGTTCAATTCCTTGTTTGTTTCAGGCATAGTTAATTTTCTCCTTTCAATTGCTTTATTTATCCTCAGTTAATGAGATGCCCAAATAATCATGCCTGATGTTCGGTACTTGTATCACTATTAGTTGACATAATTAAAGGCCTTACCATTTAATTACTCTGCCGAAGTGTGCCTGAAGCTTTGAAGTCTATTAACCAACTATTATTGCATGAGGCTCACAATCTAGTTTATACTACGCTAATGATTGCATAGCTTTGTCTGCTGTAGTATGTTTGTATGAAACCCTCTGCTGTTCATTATGCTCCCTAAGACTTTAATTGAGGCACAGAATGGCCAACTGCTTGCTTACTTATACGCAACGTGCTGTCTAAATTTGTAACTTGTCTGTGTTTTCGATTGGGCCCCAACATCATGCTCCTCTGGTGAGCTAAGAGGGATTTCTGTATGCAGGCTGCACATACTATCTTTTTTATAATTTTTAAAATATCACCTGCTTATGCTTCATGACGTGTAACATCTTTTTTTGGAAGTGACGTGTAACATTATTGTTAGTTCTGTTTTGCCATGTAGTACAAGATAGTGTCTTGTTCGCTTCGCTGTTGTAACTATATTTTTGCCCTAGTCATGTGTACTTAAAGAAACATTTCAGGATGAAGTGAGATCAACACAAAGATCTGCGAGCAGTGCGGCATGGCCGTTACCGAATGATTATGGATTGGAATTGGAATGTGTTGATGTTCTCGAGCATAAACTAGAGGTGGCAAGACAACGTGTACATGATTGTCAACGTATAATCAACAAGTTGAGACTGGACATGCAGGTATTAGATGCAGGAGTCAAAAAAATGAAACAAGACACTGAGGTAACCATGAAGAAATTGGAGGTTTTGCAGACTGAAATTTGTGCTATCTGAATCCGGCCAATCCTATTTTCTGAAGAGATTATAGTTCAAATGGAGTTAAGTTGATGCGCGTCCATGATGTATGAGCTGTATTTGCCCAGTGTATGTAATTTGCTGTTTGTGTATGCTTTATTATCACCTGTGTCGAACCATAATGCCCAGTGGGTATAATCGGCTGTAATTTCTTTATTGTATAGTGTAGGATTATTCTACCTTTCTATGCCTTGATCTCTTTGTTGTATAGTGTATGCTTTTTAGAGGTGATAGTATTGAGTAGGATAATTCTTTGAATATGCTATATCGTTCAAACGGGGGCCAACTCGCCCGACCATGGCCCTTCACGGGCCGTCGGATCCATGGGCCTTCTACGTCTCGTAGGATCCATGGGCCTTCTGCGTCTCGTAGGATCCATGGGCCTTGTACGTCTCGTAGGATCCATGGGCCTTCTACGTCCCGTAGGATCCATGGGCCTTCTATGTCTCGTAGGATCCATGGGCCGCCGACTCATTTATGGGTCTTGTACGGGCCTTTAATGGGCCGTAGACAGGCCTTTAATGGAAATCGTATGTTTTGTGGGCTGACCATAACGGGCCGTTAATAGGCCGTATTTGGTGATGCTATGAAAATGGCCCAACAGACTAACGGTCCACAAACGGGCCGACTGTAACGACGGGCTGAATTTGGCCCACAAGCAGAAAATGACAGTAACGGGCCGTAAGTAACCGAATGCTGCAAATGAGCCCAAGAATAAATGGGCCCTCAGAAGGCCGAAAGTTAACTTGGGCTGGAAAAGACCCAACGGAATAATGGGCCATTAATGGGTATAAAGTGATACACTGTTCATTATGGGCCAGTTTCACCACGGGCCATTAATGGGTGTAAAGTAATACACTGTTCATTACGGGCCAGTTTCAGCACAGGCCGCTAATGGGCCAAGAGTTACAAAGGGCCTCATATGGGCCGAAAGACGTCATGGGCTATACATGGGCCAGAAGTGAAAACGGGCTGGAATCATATTGGATGGCCCAGATGACGCTACTGGGCCTAATTCGGATAGGGCGTAACGGGCCTTGGGTTAGCGGGCTGTAAATGGGCTATATGCGAATAGGCCGTTAACAGGCTTTCCATGGGCCGGCCCGCTAGCTTTTGACCAAGTCAAACGGGCCGGCCTTTTCACAGGAATGGGCCACTGTTGGGCCGTGCCACGTGTCGACGTATCATAGGCGCCTTCTGTCCAGTGAGTGGATGACATCTGTCCCAACGATGAGCCAACACGTGTTTCCTCTAGCCAATGATGATTTTACATGTGGAAAATCCCCATTGGTCGGGGCTGTTAACGGGTTATCGGATCCAAAACCCGACCCGATAGCTTAACGGCGTTCCGTTATGGTGGATGCCACGTGTCGGTCACCCTTGACGAAAGCACTTCTGTGACGCGCGATTTATCGTCATGGAAGTGGACACTTCCGTGATGATAATTTTGGTAATGTCATGGAACACTTCTACGACAGCACATGTATGACTATCTTGATTCTGTCATAAATTTGTCATGCATGCACATGCATGACAAAAAATGCGACCTACTGTGACAAACACGTATCATCACGGAAGTGTATTTTTTTGTAGTGCAGACAGTTTAAAAACCCAGAATGAATATCTTGGTTACTGAGGTGGGCATAGCTTTCCAAGTCTACCTTCCACTTGCCTTTGTCAACAGCAGAAATTTCCTCTTTGGCGCTATGTTTTGACAGAGCGGTGGGATTGCCCGGGGTCGTATAACTAACACCAGTGACCACAACATCGGCAGTCTTGTGATCAACAGCTTTAGTTGGGCTAGGCGGTTTATCAGTATTGCTCATCGGGTCAACGTCCATAGGCTCAGCAAAGACTGCATGGTCCTGCGGTGGTGGATCGTCAAGAGTGATTTCAGCATGTGGGTTATAAGGTTCCGGGGTTCTTTCCAGATCAAATGGATTGGGGTCATCAACTGGTTTATTCAGTTTGGCCTTCTTGCTGGGTCTGGCCTGGACCCTGAAAATAAGGCGCAAATAACAGGTTAGTATAATGATCAAACAGAGGATATAAGGAGTCAAAAAACATGCTCACCCAGGAACCATTTTGAGGGTTGGGATTTGTGTTCCTGTTGATTCGCCAGAGGAAGAGTGAGAAGTCCCCTGATGGTTTGAATCAGACGGGTTAAGAGGTTGTCGAAAATAACCCGCCTTGGGGTAAAGTATGTCAGAAATATGTAAGACCTCTGGACGGCATTTGCGAAGCGGAGTGTTTGGTAAACCGGAAGAAATGATCACGTTGCCGCTATGCCGGGTCGTGCGGTGAGCTTCATGTTGCTGTTTCTTCAAAAGAAAGTTTGGATCCAAGTGAGCGAGAGGGTGAGAAAATCTTACTTTCCGGTTTGCTTGTCGGGTTTTCTGTGTTGGTAGGGGTTCTGAGCCAGAGGAAAGAATAATCACCTCTACGTCACCTGCACGGCTAGCCTCTGCGTCGTCCTGATAAAAATTATTGTCAATGAGATGTATGAAAAAGGAGCCAAGTGAATCACGTCCTACCTCTGATTCAGGATTATCATCGTCATCGTCAATGTTTAACTCGGCAGACTCGGCGGTTTTCTTTTTGGCGGGCTTTTTATTGGCCTTGGTCTTGGCACGAGCTGTTTTGGCTGGTTTATCCTGCGGTTTCCTCTTCCAGAATGGATCATCAGCCTGTTAAGATTAAAAAGATCATAAGGGAATATTAAGAATATGGATTAAGTAGGAGTTGAGCAATTCTTATGGCTGGCGGTTTGTTTGAAGCGCAGAAAGGACTAAGTCCTGTTTTGCTACACTCAGTCATCGGTTCATTCAACATTTTCTTGACGGCTTCAGTAACTTCTGCATCGGATAGCTGAATATCAATGTGGCATTGGGGGTCTTTCATGTCTCCCGTGTATTCACACATTAAGCCGGGGCGACGACTTAAGGGCAAAATACTCCAAGACACCCAGCAGTGGACAAATCAATGCCCGTTAAACCGTTTGCCACAAAGGCTCTGAGCTTTGAAAGCTGTGGTGCATACTTGGCCCGTTCCTTTGCACTAGTCTTTGGGGGAGTGGATGTGTACTGGTAAGCCGTGAGCACGATAACCCGGCAAAGGATTCTCGCTAGCAGGAGATGTATCTTGGCAGTAGAACCAAGTCTGATTCCAATCTTTGGGGTGGCTATGATGATTAGCATGAGGGAAGCTGACATCTTTTCTCTTTTGAATTGAAACCCGCCAAGTTCAGTGTTGGGACCGTCTACAAATTCCGTATGGCGGCTTAAATGGTAGAAATCTCTGAACAGGTCAACTGTGGGCTCCTCTTGAAGGTAAGCTTCACAGAACACTTGAAAATTGCAAATGTTGGACACGGAGTTAGGTCCAATATCTTGAGGGTGAAGTTGGAGGAAATGAAGCACATCTCGGAATTTTTTTGATCCGGGAGGGCTGAACCCTTGACTCAGATGGTCAACAAAAACGATCACTTCCCCATCCTTGGGTTCAGGAGGATTTTCTAAACCGGGAGCCCTCCAGTGGATATCTTCCTTTTTGGCTAAAGCGCCAGTGGCAACACAATTGTTCAGATCTTCCTCAATAATCCGGGATTGAACCCAGTTATAGGAATAAAAGGACTTCGCCATTTGTTCGAGGACCTGAAAGAAAATTTGTGCCGGTTTAAAGGTTCATGGTTAATCCGCTGGAGGTTTAAAGGTTCATGTATAAGTGTTAAACCGAAGATTAACGTTATTAAATTACAAGAGATGAGCTATTGGCGGTTTAAGAGGGGACTAATGGTACCTGGCGGGTTATTATTTTTTCAGTTAAACCGCCTGTACAGATATTGAAAGTATAGATCTTAAAGATGCAAAATTGCTAAGTGATGAAAAACAGGTTTCACAGATTATATCATAATTTTGGATCTACCGCGTGTCGAGAAATGAAAATATATTCAGACCTAAATATTGGTGCTTAAGCAGTTCATAAGGTCCAAATTGGATTTTCTATTCAAAAAGAGGTGCTCTGATGAGGCAAAAGGAGCTATGGTTATTGCCGCACAGGAAAAGTATCAAGTTTGAATTAAGTATTTGTGCTACGGTGAAGAACAGCGAAGAACAGCGATGAGCTTCCATGAACTCGTGTAACCCTAATGAGATCTACGGAGGGGGAAGAGGAAGAGCTTACCGAGGCTGTTGGGTGGTGGAGGCGCGCAAGCAGAATCTGGATCAGTCAGGTTGATGCAGCGGCCGACGTTGAAGCAGAGGTGAAGATCGACGACGGCGGCTGGGCTCGGGTGCAGGATGTCGCAAGGTGGAAGAAGAAGACGAGGAGGCTGAGGGGGAAAGGTGAAAGGGACCCCTGGCCTTATTTATAAGGGAAAGGACGGATGACAGGCGCGAAAATCAAGGAGGCCAAAAAATGGGCATATAATATTATGACTGCCTCGATTGTCGGGTTTTCCATTAAAAAAGAAAGGTATATACAAAGATTTGGGTCCAGTGCAGATTTAATTACAGATGACATCACGGCGAATTACCATGATCCAAAGAGATGACGTCATGATGAATTATAAGGTTTGCAGAGATAATGATTAAGGATTTTTTAAGATTGACATGAACAAGTTCAAATCAACCTGGGGCCTAATGTTGGGGATATAACTATTGAGTATAAACCGCCCAGGAGGGGCCGGATTATACTCATGGCGATTAACCAATATTGAAGCCCATGAAGACATAGAAAATGGCAACTTACGAAGGAGATTTACTAAGAAGGCCCAAAGCCCAAAGGCGGGTTAGGGCCCATAGATATAAACCGCCATATGTGTGTATGACTTGTATTGTAAGGTATGAAAGAGTAGATACCGAGCCAGACACGTTTATGAACCAGCCGGGATTCTGTGAGCCGTGGGGCGTCAACCTGTGTATATAAAGGGACGACCCGGCAGCGGTTTAGGGCAAGAAAGAAGAGATCGAAAGCTAGGTTAAGCGTATTCGCTCCCTGGTAATTGAAACATAATCAATCCCACCTCAAACTGGACTAGGCCTTTACCTTCACCGCAAGGGGCCGAACCAGTATAAAATCCTTGTGTCCTTTGTCCCGTTTAACCCCTTTAAGCTAACCTAGTTGCGATGGCTCCACGACTAAGTCCTCACACTAGGACATCTGCCGTGACTATTCCACGACAGTAACTGAATGTTGTTCGGAGTCCCGGATGAGATCACGGACATGACGAGGAACTCTGGAATGGTCCGGAGATAAAGTTTGATATATGGGACAATAGTGTTTGGTCTCCAGAAGGGTTCCGGAATTCACCGGAAGGGATTCCGGATGTTTCCCGAAATGTTTGGATACGAGAACACTTATTTGGGCTAAAGGGGAAAGCCCACGAGGCTTTTGGAAAGTGCAAAAGGAAGTTTTGCAGAGACCAGAGGCTAGACGCCAGGAACCCTGGCGTCTAGGGGGTAGATGCCGGGAACCCAGGCGTCTGGCCCTGGAGTCCGAGAAGGACTCTTGCCTTTCGGGCAAAACCGACTTGGAGAAGGCTTTTACTCCAAGTTTCGACCCCAGGGCTCAACATATAAATAGAGGGGCAGGGCTAGCACCAAAGACACATCAAGGATCACCAAGCCGTGTGCCGGCAATACCATCCCCTCTAGTTTATCCTCCGTCATAGTTTTCGTAGTGCTTAGGCGAAGCCCTGCGGAGATTGTTCTTCACCAACACCGTCACCACGTCGTCGTGCTGCCGGAACTCATCTACTACTTCGCCCCTCTTGTTGGATCAAGAAGGCGAGGACGTCATCGAGCTGAACGCGTGCTGAACGCGGAGGTGCCATACGTTCTGTACTTGATCGAGACGGGTCGTGAAGGTGTACGACTACATCAACCGGGTTGATAAACACTTCCGCTTTGCAATCTTCAAGGGTATGAAGATACACTCCCCCTCTCGCTGCTATGCATCACATAGATAGATCTTGCGTGATCGTAGGTAATTTTTTTGAAATACTGCGTTCCCTAACAGTGGCATCCGAGCCAGGTCTATCCGTAGATGTTATATGCATGAGTAGAACACAAGTGAGTTGTGGGCGATAATACTCAGAATGCTTACCAGCATGTCATACTTTGATTCGGCGGTATTATTGGATGAAGCAGCCCGGACAGACATTACGCGTACGCTTACGCGAGTCTGGTTCTACCGACGTGCTTCGCACACATGTGGCTGGCGGGTGTCAGTTTCTCCAACTTTAGTTGAATCGAGTGTGGCTACGCCCGGTCCTTGTTGAAGGTTAAAACATCACATACTTGATGAAAAATCGTTGCGGTTTTGATGCGTAGGTAAGAATGGTTCTTGCTCAGCCCGTAGCAGCCACGTAAAACTTGCAACAACAAAGTAGAGGACGTCTAACTTGTTTTTGCAGGGCATGTTGTGATGTGATATGGTCAAGACATGATGCTAAATTTTATTGTATGACATGATCATGTTTTGTAACGGAGTTATCGGCAACTGGCAGGAGCCATATGGTTGTCGCTTTACTGTATGCAATGCAATCACCCTGTAATTATTTTTACTTTATCAATAAGCGGTAGCGATAGTCGTAGAAACAATAGTTGGCGAGACGACAACGATGCTACGATGGAGATCAAGGTGTTGCACCAGTGACGATGGTGATCATGACGGTGCTTTGGAGATGGAGATCAAAGGCACAAGATGATGATGGCCATATCATCTCACTTATATTGATTGCATGTGATGTTTATCCTTTATGCATCTTATTTTGCTTAGTTCGGCGGTAGATATAAGATGATATCTCACCAAATTTCAAGGTACAAGTTGAAAGGATCGATATAGTTGACTAGAGGGGGGTGACTAGGCAACTAACAATTTTTAGCTTTTCTTTACCAATTTAAACTTTGCATCAAAGTAGGTTGTCTAGATATGCAACTAAGTGAGCAACCTATATGATGCAATGACAACAAGCACACAAGCAAGCAAGGGATTTAACACAAGTACGCTTGCGAAAGTAAAGGGACGAGATAACCAAGAGTGGAGCCGGTGAAGACGAGGATGTGTTACCAAAGTTCCTTCCTTTTGAGGGGAAGTACGTCTCCGTTGGAGCGGTGTGGAGGCACAATGCTCACCAAGAAGCCACTAGGGCCACCGTATTCTCCTCACGCCCTCACACAATGCGAGATGCCGTGATTCCACTATTGGTGCCCTTGAAGGCGGCGACCGGACCTTTACAAACAAGGTTGGGGCAAACTCCACAACTTAAGTGGAGGCTCCCAACGACACCACAAAGCTTCACCACAATGGACTATGGCTCCGTGGTGACCTCAACCGTCTAGGGTGCTCAAGCACCCAAGAGTAACAAGATCTGCTAGGGATTAGTGGGGGGAATCAAATTTCTCTTGGTGGAAGTGTAGATCGGGGCCTTCTCAACCAATCCCGAGCAAATCAACAAGTTTGATTGGCTAGGGAGAGAGATCGGGCGAAAATGGAGCTTGGAGCAACAATGGAGCTTTTGGGGGGAAGAGGTAGGTCAACTTTGGGAAGAAGACCTCCTTATATAGTGGGGGAACAATCCAACCGTTACCCCCAAAACAGCCCCGCAGAGGGCGGTACTACCGCAGGAGGCAGCGGCACTACCGCTGAGCACAGCGGTACTACCGCTCCCCCGGGCGGTACTACCGTGAAGTTTGGAGGGCAGGAGAAAGACGGACCCAAGCGGTACTGCCGCGGTGGTAGGGCGGTACTACCGCTCATGAGCGGCACTGCCGCTCTACTGCCGCTGCAAAGTACCGCACAATCCGACACGAGAAATGACCCCTCGAGTCGACGCGGTAGGGGCCTGGTACCGCAGCGGTACTACTGCTAAGGACCCACCGGCGGTACTACCGCTGCGGAGCGGTACTGCCGCATGTGACCCCTAAGCGGTACTATCGCTGGGTACGGCGGTACTACCACTGAGACCAGACACAGCCCAAAGAAAGGTGAAAGAGATCTCCATTGAAGCGGAAAGGCTCAGAGGGTGTAAAAGGATGTGTACGTGTTGATTCCACCCTAGCCTTACCAAAGCGGACCCCCTCTTGATAGAACGGTGACTCCTACGAAACTAGTCCACCAAAAAGAAGCGGAAGAGCTACACCGTCTTGAATGACACTCCGAGGGGAAAGTAATCGACTCGTGCCAAAGGATGAATCTCTAAAATGCTCAAAGCACACGATTAGTCCACAAACATGTTGTCATCAATCACCAAAACTACATCTAGAGAGATATGCCTTAACAATCTCCCCCTTTTTGGTGGATTGATGACAGCCAGGGATTTGCACAAGGATATATCATGAAAGTAAAGATACTTAGAACTACAAAATATAGACGGGCTCCCCCTGAATGTGTGCACCTAGTTAGTAGTGCCTTTGGAATGTAGGACACACACATTAGGATCAACACTCCCCCTATATTTTATAGTCCAACAACCTAAGCATAGGATACATGAGAGCAGGTAATATAACAGGATAGACAAGCAACTCATAAGATACCAAAGTACTTAGAAAGACATAGATAAAGATAAGGTAGCATATGTCTTACACCATATGTCTGGAACTTAGGTCTCACTGGCACAAAACCAAATGAAGCAAATGGCGAGAAAACACAACGACACTACAAAGAAAGCGACTAAACGACGACACCATAAAGCACACCATAAAGCACAAATCCCTAAGCTCTCTCCCCTTTTGGCATCGAGACACCAAAAGGGAAAAGAGTGACGCTACGGCTCCAGGTGAAAGCAAACTGAGGAGCTCTCTCATCACATCCTGGCAGGGTCATCTGCACTGCCATCCTCAGTCGGAAACTGCTCGGAGTCGGAATCGGTCCACGGACAGTGCTGCTGAATCCACTCCTCTTCCTCAGTGATCTGGCCCTCAGACCCACTGACAACGGTCGCACCCAGCTGACTCATGAGCTCCTTGTGACGCCCCTGGCCTTCTTCTCAGCCACATGAGTCATGTACTGACCATGAGACTCCATGTAGAAGAGCTTCTTCATCTTGCGCTTGAGCTTCTTTGCCCAAGAGGGCTCTGTCCCAGAAGGCTCATAATCCTCATCGTCATCATCGGCCTCAGCCCCGTCCTCGGTCTCCATGTCAGCAGTAGTAGATGGACCCCCGGATTTAGGGGTTGGGTGCCCCAATTTTCCTTCTTCCTCAGATGCTTGATCTCATGAGAAACCAACTCTCCAGTTTCCAGCATCACCTGGGGATAGACACGTGCCCAGTCCTTCTCAATGAGCAGCATGATGAATGGACCATAGATCGGGCACTTGCGCTCAGAAATGGCAGTAAGAAGTTCAGACCACATAACATGAGAAATGTCCAGGGACTCGCCAGTGTTTGCTTCCTTCTCATGCTGGCAGAAGAGAAGCATATCCACGAGATAGGAGTGGACCATATCCAGATTCCCGATGCGAGGGAAGAGGGTCTCCCGAAAGACACGATGAAGGATGTCCAGGAAGGTAGACAGCTCATAGGTTTCCTTCTTAGTCACAGGGTGAACCTTCATAGTGCAATAGGGCCAGAGGGCTTGCTTGTGAGTGGAGTTGACATTGCGGTGAGGGCGAAAGCAGACAGGAGTCTCAAGCCCATGATCTTCCACCCTGTAACTGCATGAAGGCCTTCCACTTGACAGACAACAACTTGCCATTTGTCATCCAGGTCAGAGTCCTTTCTTCATCAGTTCCAAGATGGACAGTAGCATAGAATTGAGCCACCAAATCTGCATCAAAGTCCTTGTTGAACTGCATGATTTTGAGAATGTTTAGCTGAGAACACATCTGAAGAGCTTCACCAAAGTACTCAGGATCCTTCTCCATGGCATCCGTGTCGATGGAGCGAACATCAACATAGAGATTCTTCTTGGCCTTGATCACATCAAAGTAGATGGCAAACTGAAAGCGGTTCCAGAATGGGCGGTTGACCAAATTGGGTTCTTGGTCTTCCACATAGGTGTTGCGGCGACGCCTTTCCCAGAACTCCTTGGCAGACAACTCAGTCACAGTCTTGCCCGGCCCTTGGCTTCGGCCTGTTGGCAGGTTTCTTCTAGAGTTGAGGCGGAGGTGCCACACTTGAGGAAGCACCTGCTGACTCAGAGGTGCGGTAGCGCTTTGATGTTGCACGTCCGGGGTTGACACGGCGGACCTGCTGCTCAGGATGTTCGTCACCTGGAACCAAACACACGAACAGAAGAACCAACACGAAAGAAAGAGCATAAGCTTCCAAACAAAACAACATGGATCAAACAGTGGTAGGAAAATGATGGAATCTGGCAAGCAGCGGTAGTACCGCTCCAGTGGGAGCGGTAGTACCGCTCAAGACTGGGAAACGGCGGTTCCTACTGCCGTGGTCAGATCCGGCACTACCGGACTGCCAAATTCAAAAATACTCCTACCAAAACTTAATCCACACAGTCTAGATGCCTTCTCCAAACTACTCAAGCCGAGATTTAGCCAAAAATCGAGAGATGCAACCACTATTGCCCCAAAGACGCTAGATCTGAGAACTAGACAAAAAGAGAGGAGGAACTAGGGCAATACCGGCATCCATGGCAAGAGGATGAGGTGGGGATCGACCCCACCAAAGGGAATGGAGAGGGATGGCCCAGAGATGGCGGCCCGCCGGAGCCCTCCCGCGGCGAGGCGACGCTGGAGAGAGGAAGAGGAACGAGGGGGCGGTGCGAATGGGTATGGGAGAGGAGAAACCTCCCCCTGCCCCGACATAACCCCTGGTCCCGCCCCCAACGGTAGTACCGCTCGGGTGGGCGGTAGTACCGCTTGTCAACATAAGTGGTAGTACCGCGCACCACCAGTGGTAGTACGGCCCAGCGAGTTGCAACTACTAGACAAGAAGGCTTGGCTCAAAAAGGAACGAAAAACAAATGGCAAGAAGAGGAGACTAAGAAAAGGCAGAGAGAAAGGCAAGAGACAACGAGAACCAACCACAAGACACAACCTCTCCAAGGAGAGGGCGGTGGCCGGAGCCACCTATGTTTGAGTCAATTGGTATGGCACCACGAAGAATTATCCTTGGGCCCATGACCAAAACTCGTCTTTGAAGCACAAGTACCATAAAAAATGGCTAATGTGAAAGAGTTGATCAATTTATGCATAATAAGGGGAGGAAGAGTTCATTCAGAGAACAACACTCCCCCTATGTCCATGCCTACACCTAAACAATATAACAAGTTGAGTATGGTGGGGAGTGCAAGTGTTCAAGCAACATTGCTCGAATCAATGATATTTAGCTCATGCCTTAACTCGCGAAATCTTGCTTCATCCAACGGCTTCGTGAAAATATCTGCAAGGTTATCATGAGTGTTGACATAGTTGAGCTCGATCTCCCCTCGCCTAATATGATCCTGGATGAAGTGATACCGAATCTCAATATGCTTCGTCTTGAAGTGTTGCACCGGGTTGAGAGAACTCTTGATGGCACTTTCATTGTCACACCAAAGAGGCACTTTGTCACAAATGACACCGTAATCCTTTAAAGTTTGCCTCGTCCATAAGAGTTGTGCACAATAACTGCCGGCCGCCACATACTCCGCTTCGGTGGACGAGAGGGACACACAACTTTGCTTTTTAGAAGACCAACTTACCAAAGAGCAACCAAGGAATTGGCACCCTCCGGCAGTGGACTTCCTATCCACTTTGTCTCCCGCCCAATCGGAGTCCGAATACACTACAAGCTTGAAGTTTTCTCCTCTTGGGTACCATAAGCCAAAGTTTGGGGTATGAGCCAAATATCGAAAGATTTGCTTCACCGCCACAAAGTGGCTTTCCTTAGGTGCGGCTTGAAAACATGCACAAATTCCCACACTCAACATGATATCCGGTCTAGATGCACAAAGGTAAAGTAAGGAACCAATCATGGAGCAATAAACCTTTTGATCCACCGCTTTACCATTGGGATCGATGTCAAGTTGGCACTTGGTGGGCATTGGAGTGGACGCCGGCTTGACATCACTTAGCTTGAATCTCTTGAGCATGTCTTGAGTGTATTTGGCTTGGTTGATGAAGTTTCCTTCTCTTCTTTGCTTTACTTCGAAACCGAGAAAGAACTTCAACTCTCCCATGGAAGACATCTTGAACTTTGAGGTCATGAGTGCGGCAAATTCCTCATTGAAAGCTTTGTTAGGGGAACCAAAGATAATGTCATCAACATATAGTTGGCACACAAACAACTCCCCTTTGACCTTCTTAGTAAAAAGAGTGGGGTCGATTAGCCCAACTTCAAACCCACGATCTTGTAACAACTCGGTAAGGTGGTCATACCACGCACGTGGGGCTTGTTTAAGGCCATAGAGTGCCTTATCGAGTTGATACACATGATCGGGAAAGTAGGGATCCTCGAACCCGGGGGGTTGCTTGACATAAACCAACTCATTAATAGGACCATTAAGAAAAGCACTCTTCACATCCATTTGTTGCAACTTAAAGTTGTGATGAGAAGCATAAGCAATCAACAAACGAATAGATTCAAGGCGAGCAACGGGAGCAAAGGTTTCACCGTAGTCGATACCCTCGACTTGGGAGTAGCCTTGTGCCACCAATCGTGCCTTGTTGCGGATGATGGTCCCATGAGCATCTTGCTTGTTCTTGAATATCCACTTGGTTCCAATGACATTGTGGTTCCCCGTTGGCCTTGGCACTAATCTCCACACCTTGTTGTACTCGAAGTTGTTGAGTTCTTCATGCATGGCATTAAGCCAATCCGGATCTTCGAGTGCTTCATATACCTTTTGGGGTTCCACCCAAGATACAAACGCGTGATGTTCACAATAGTTTTCCAATTGTCTACGAGTGCTTACCCCATTTTGAATGCTTCCAAGCACATTCTTCATGAGATGACCCTTGGTGGAGAGCTTGGAAGCAATCTTGGTGGCACGACGCTCCAATTCCTCCTCGGTGGTGAGTTGAGGAGCGGTCACTTGATCATCTTGAGCGCCGTCTTGAGCTTGTTCTTGATCTTGAACTTGCTCGGAGGAGAGAACTTGACCTTGGGCATCACTTGGTGTGTCACCACCGTCTTGAGCATGATCTTGCCCTTGGTCTTGTTCATGAGGTTGAGGGCCTTCACTTTGTTCTTCGGAAGCGTGTGGGCCTTGGGTTGGTGATGGCTCCACTTGAGTGGAGCATTGTCCTTCTCCTTCGGCCACAAGGGGTTCCTCAATGGGTAGGATAAAACCAACACCCATTCTTCTTATGGCTTGAGGAGGAATTTCATCACCTACATCACAAGTGCCACTTTGCTCCACTTGGGAGCCGTTATTCTCATCAAACTCCACGTTACACGTCTCCTCAATAAGTCTCGTGGATTTATTGAGGACATGGTAAGCATGAGAGTTTGTAGCATAACCAACAAATATGCCCTCATAAGCTCTAGCCTCAAATTTAGACAACCGAACACCTTTCTTGAGAATGAAACACTTACACCCGAACACCCGAAAGTACTTGAGGTTGGGCTTGTTACCGGTGAGTATCTCATATGGAGTCTTGTTCAAGCCCTTGCGGAGGTAGAGCTGATTGGATGCATGACACGCGGTGTTGATAGCTTCGGCCCAAAAGCTGTATGGAGACTTGAACTCCGCCTTCATGGTCCTTGCGGCATCCATCAACGTCCAGTTCTTCCTCTCCGCAACACCATTTTGTTGAGGGGTGTAAGGTGCGGAATATTGATTCTTGATCCCCTCATCACTAAGAAACTCATCCAAGGTGTAGTTCTTGAACTCGGTGCCGTTGTCACTTCTTATTGTCAAGATCTTTGCATTGTGTTGACGTTGGGCTTCATTTGCAAAGTCAATGACGGTTTGTTGGGTCTCACTCTTCCTCTTGAAGAAATACACCCAAGTGTATCTTGAGTAGTCATCCACAATCACCAAGCAATACTTCCTACCCCCAAGACTATCAAAGGATGGAGGCCCAAAGATATCCAAATGAAGGAGCTCCAAAGGCCTCTTCGAGTAAATGAGAGTCGTGGGAGGGTGAGCCTTCTCATGAAGCTTTCCTTCGATACAAGCACTGCAGGCACGATCTTTAGCAAAACTAACGTTCATTAGTCCACGGACATGGTCCCCCTTGAGAAGACTTTGCAAATATCTCATATTGACAAGGGCTAAACGGCGATGCCAAAGCCATCCCACGTCAACTTTAGCCATTAGGCATGTCGCGGTCTTAGTGGGTCGCTCCGAAAAGTTAATCACATAAAGACCGTTCTCGACATGCCCAACAAAGGCTACTTTAAGAGTCTTGCTCCACAAGAGGGCCACGGTATCAATATCAAAGAAGGTGGCAAAACCCATGATTGCAAGTTGACGAACGGAAAGTAAATTGTATGCAAGGGACTCAACAAGCATGACTTTCTCGATCGTGAGATCATGAGAAATGACAACTTTGCCGAGTCCCAATACCTTAGAAGAAGAGGCATCACCCCACTCGACATTGGTGGGCATAGATGGAATCTTGTGCACGTCCACCACCAAGTCCTTGCTTCCGGTCATATGATTTGTAGCTCCACTATCGAGCAACCATGATCCCCCACCGGAAGCAAACACCTACAAGAGATCAATGCTTGGTTTTAGGTACCCATTTTGTAATGGGTCCTTTGAAGTTAGTAACAAGGGTCTTAGGAACCCAAATAGACCATTCAATATACTCATGAGGAGAACCAACAAATTTGGCATAAACATGCCCATCACTAGCACGGCATAACACATAAGAAGGATTAAAGTCGCCGGCTTTGTTGGAAGGGGTGGCATTGCCCTTCTTGACACCGCCACCCTTTGCATTGTTCTTCTTCTCCTTGGAAGCACCCTCTCCCTCCTTCACAAAAGTTTGCTTGAGAGGAGGAGGTCATTTGGTCTTGCCATTCTTCTTCTTGTTCTTGGGCTTGGGTGCGAACCCAATCCCCTCCTTGGACACAACTTCCTTTTGATTGCTCAAAAGGTCGTTGAGGTTCTTCTCACCTTGTATGCATGACACAAGGCCTTTCTCAAGTTGATCCTTCAACTTAGCATTCTCCTCAACAAGATGCACATGCTCACAACAAGGGTTAGTAGCATTTTCATTATCAATTAACACCATATGAGGAAAGGTGGCTTTCTCCTTAGTTAGCTTCACTTGGAGTTGATCATGAGACTCCTTGAGGCTAGCATGAACACCCTTCAAGACTTTGTGAGCCTTGTCGAGAATGTCAAACTCCTCTTTGAGTCTAGCAAGATCAACCCCAAGCTTTGCCTTCTCGGAGTTTAGCACACGAGACACAACAAGAGCATGATCAAGATCTTACTTTAACTTAGCATGATCATCGTTGTATGACTCCTCAAGAGCCAAACGAAGACCACGCTCTTCGTCAAGAGCATTGGAAAGATCCAAAATCTCATCGGCATAGTCACGACTATGCCCCTCCATCTTAGAGATGGTATCTTCGTGAGCCTCAATCATGTCATTGGCTTCACCAAGTTGTTCCAAGAGAGCAACGAAGTGCTTCTTGGATTTACCCTTGAGTTTACCCATAAAGGTCTCAAACTCATTTTCCTCCACATTTGTCCCCTCATGTTCATCAATGCTATCTGTCGAAGAAGGATGATTAATGATGGTAGTTTTGATGTTGGGGGTTACCTTGTTGGTGGCTTTAGCCATGAGGCACTTGGCGGTGATGTTCTCATTGGGTGAGTCGAAGAGAGACATCCGTGGAGTCATCGCAATGGCAACGGAGGCCATGGCAACCGACTCACCATCTTCATCATCGTCATCATCCTCATTGTACTCTTCTTGTACCACCAATGCCTTGGGAGGAGTCTTCTTGGTGAAGTTGCTCTTGTTGGGGAACGACTTGGCCTTGTCCTTTCGGATGAGCTTGCCACCATTGTCTTCCCTCTTCTCGTAAGGGCACTCCACAACAAAGTGGCTCACATTGCCACAATTGAAGCAAGTCCTCACTCGTTGCTTGCCCTTTACGCCACTTGAATTGTTCTTGTTGAAGTTTGGCCTTGTGTTCTTCTTGCTCCAAAATTACCTTGAAGCAAGAGCCATGTGTTCATGATAGGCATACTTCGTATATTCGAGGTTGCTCTCCTCTTCTTCCTCCTCTTCCTCTTCCTCCATACTAACCTTGGCCTTTAGAGCAAGGTTGGGCTTCTTTACTCTTTGAGAGCGAAGAACCGCATTGTCGGCGGTCTTGTCCAAGATGCTCATAGCAACGAACTCATCCAACAGTTCACTTGAGGACAAGGTGTGGAAGTCCGGCCTTTGACGAATGACGGAGGACAGGGCTTTGTGGTAGGGCATCATTGCCTTGAGGAATTTGTGCTTGATCCAATTGTCATCCGTGTCCTTACTTCCATGATCTCGGAGAGAGACCGCGAGTTTGGTTACTCTCCGAAAAAGCTCACGAGGTTCTTCATCTTCCTTCATTACAAACTCATCTGCTTCATCTTGCACCACTTCATAGTTGGAGCGTTGAATGCTTGCGCTTCCCCGATAGAGGGAAACCACTTGGAGCCAAGCATCTTTGGCCAAGGTGTAGGGCCGGAGATGAGGAAGATCTTCGGGTGGGATTGCTTCTTGGATGATGAAGAGAGCATTCTCATTGAATTGATGATCCACGACTTCTCTAGGGGTGAAGTTACTTCGGTCATGCGGATAGAAACCTTCTTCAATGATTCTCCAAAGGTTAGTGTTCACATGATTTAAATGACGCTTAAAACGATAGACCCAAGAATCAAAATATACATTCTTCTCAATCTTAGGGGCCGGGCCGGCATGATTCAAATGAGTGGAAGGAAGCGGTCCACCATAGACAAGTGGATGTTCCACATGGGCAAAGATGCCAGTGCCATTTTTACCACTAGAAGAAGGAGCTTTCTCGCTAGTAGCTTCCCCCTTGTCGGAGGTAGCATCTGTCACCTTGTTGGCGGGATCACCCACTTTCAACGGTGCGGTGGAAAGTTTAAGCCCTACTAAGAATTTATTAAACATGCTTTCGACCTCGGTAGTCATGGAGGTTTTCAATGTGTCCAACGCCACATTGAATTCCTCACGAGAGACCGCGGTTCCCCCATCTCCCGTAGACGAGACCGGATTCACACCGGAGTGCTCCTCCACACCGTCTACGACGTCAACCATACTCTTCGGATGGTAAAGTCCTTAATAAAGAGACGAGGCTCTGATACCAATTGAAAGGATCGATATAGTTGACTAGAGGGGGGTGAATAGGCAACTAACAATTTTTAGCTTTTCTTTACCAATTTAAACTTTGCATCAAAGTAGGTTGTCTAGATATGCAACTAAGTGAGCAACCTATATGATGCAATGACAACAAGCACACAAGCAAGCAAGGGATTTAACACAAGTATGCTTGCGAAAGTAAAGGGACGAGATAACCAAGAGTGGAGCCGGTGAAGACGAGGATGTGTTACCGAAGTTCCTTCCTTTTGAGGGGAAGTACGTCTCCGTTGGAGCGGTGTGGAGGCACAATGCTCCCCAAGAAGCCACTAGGGCCACCGTATTCTCCTCACGCCCTCACACAATGCGAGATGCCGTGATTCCACTATTGGTGCCCTTGAAGGCGGCGACCGGACCTTTACAAACAAGGTTGGGCAATCTCCACAACTTAATTGGAGGCTCCCAACGACACCACAAAGCTTCACCACAATGGACTATGGCTCTGTGGTGACCTCAACCGTCTAGGGTGCTCAAGCACCCAAGAGCAACAAGATCCGCTAGGGATTAGTGGGGGGAATCAAATTTCTCTTGGTGGAAGTGTAGATCGGGGCCTTCTCAACCAATCCCGAGCAAATCAACAAGTTTGATTGGCTAGGGAGAGAGATCGGGCGAAAATGGAGCTTGGAGCAACAATGGAGATTTTTGGGGGAAGAGGTAGGTCAACTTTGGGAAGAAGACCTCCTTATATAGTGGGGGGAACAATCCAACTGTTACCCCCAAAACAGCCCCGCAGAGGG
Organism: Triticum aestivum; assembly: GCF_018294505.1. Taxonomy (NCBI): domain Eukaryota; kingdom Viridiplantae; phylum Streptophyta; class Magnoliopsida; order Poales; family Poaceae; genus Triticum; species Triticum aestivum. The sequence continues at coordinate 35,884,555 of NC_057799.1, read as the reverse complement.
CGGTACTACCGCAGGAGGCAGCGGCACTACCGCTGAGCGTAGCGGTACTACCGCTCCCCCGGGCGGTACTACCGTGAAGTTTGGAGGGCAGGAGAGAGACGGACCCGAGCGGTACTGCCGCGGTGGTAGGGTGGTACTACCGCTCATGAGCGGCACTGCCGCTCTACTGCCGCTGCAAAGTACCGCACAATCCGACACGAGAAATGACCCCTCGAGTCGACGCGGTAGGGGCCTGGTACCACAGCGGTACTACTGCTGAGGACCCACCGGCGGTACTACCGCTGCGGAGCGGTACTGCCGCCTGTGACCCCTAAGCGGTACTACCGCTGGGTACCGCAGTACTACCGCTGAGACCAGACACAACCCAAAGAAAGGGGAAAGAGATCTCCATTGAAGCGGAAAGGCTCAGAGGGTGTAAAAGGATGTGTACGTGTTGATTCCACCCTAGCCTTACCAAAGCGGACCCCCTCTTCATAGAACGGTGACTCCTACGAAACTAGTCCACCAAAAAGAAGTGAAAGAGCTACACCGTCTTGAATGACACTCCGAGGGGAAAGTAATCGTCTCGTGCCAAAGGATGAATCTCTGAAATGCTCAAAGCACACGATTAGTCCGCAAACATGTTGTCATCAATCACCAAAACTACATCTAGAGAGATATGCCTTAACACAAGTGTTCTCCCTGAGTATGCACCGTTGCGAAAGTTCGTCGTGCCAAGACACCACGTGATGATCGGGTGTGATAAGCTCTACGTTCACATACAACGGGTGCAAGACAGTTTTGCACACGCAGAATACTCGGGTTAAACTTGACGAGCCTAGCATGTGCAGATATGGCCTCGGAACACTGAGACCGAAAGGTCAAGCGTGAATCATATAGTAGATATGATCAACATAGTGATGTTCACCATTGAAAACTACTCCATCTCACGTGATGATCGGACATGGTTTAGTTGATTTGGATCACGTGATCCCTTAGATGATTAGAGGGATGTCTATCTAAGTGGGAGTTCTTTAGTAATATGATTAATTGAACTTTAATTTATCATGAACTTAGTACCTGATAGTATTTTGCATGTCTATCTTGTTGTAGATAGATGGCCCGTGTTGTTGTTCTGTTGAATTTTAATGCGTTCCTAGAGAAAGCTAAGTTGAAAGATGATGGTAGAAACTACACGGACTGGGTCCGTAACATGAGGATTATCCTCATTGCTGCACAGAAGAATTACATCCTGGAAGCACCGCTAGGTGCCAAACCCGCTACAGGAGCAACGCCAGATGTTATGAACGTCTGGCAGAGCAAAGCTGATGACTACTCGATAGTTCAGTGTGCCATGCTTTACGACTTAGAGCCGGGACTTTAATGACGTTTTGAACGTCATGGAGCATATGAGATGTTCCAGGAGTTGAAGTTAATATTGCAAGCAAATGCCCAGAGTGAGAGATATGAAGTCTCCAATAAGTTCTACAGCTGCAAAATGGAGGAGAATAGTTCTGTCAGTGAGCATATACTAAGAATGTCCGGGTATAACAATCACTTGATTCAACTAGGAGTTAATCTTCCTGATGATAGTGTCATTGGCAGAATTTTTCAATCACTGCCACCAAGCTACAAGAGCTTCATGATGAACTATAACATGCAAGGGATGGATAAGACAATTCCCGAGCTCTTCGCAATGCTAAAGGCTGCGGAGGTAGAAATCAAGAAGGAGCATCAAGTGTTGATTGTCAACAAGACCACCAGTTTCAAGAAAAAGGGTAAAGGGAGGAAGGGGAACTTCAAGAAGAACGGCAAGCAAGTTGCTGCTCAAGTGAAGAAGCCCAAGTCTGGACCTAAGCCTAAGACTGAGTGCTTCTACTGCAAAGGGACTGGTCACTGGAAGCGGATCTGCCCCAAGTATTTGGCGGATAAGAAGGATGGCAAGGTGAACAAAGGTATATGTGATATACATGTTATTGATGTGTACCTTACTAATGCTCGCAGTAGCACCTGGGTATTTGATACTGGTTCTGTTGCTAATATTTGCAACTCGAAACAGGGACTATGGAGTAAGCAAAGATTGGCTAAGGACAAGGTGACGATGCACGTGGGAAATGGTTCCAAAGTCGATGTGATCGTGGTCGGCACGCTACCTCTACATCTACCTTCGGGATTAATTTTAGACCTGAATAATTGTTATTTGGTGCCAGTGTTAAGCATGAACATTATATCTGGATCTTGTTTGATGCGAGACGGTTATTCATATAAATCATAGAATAATTGTTGTTCTATTTATATGAGTAATATCTTTTATGGTCATGGACCCTTGAAGAGTGGTCAATTTTGTTGAATCTCGATAGTAGAGATACACATATTCATAATATTGAAGCCAAAAGATGCAGAGTTGATAATGATAGTGCAACTTATTTGTGGCACTGCCGTTTGGGTCATATTGGTGTAAAGCGCATGAAGAAACTCCATTCTGATGGACTTTTGGAATCACTTGATTATGAATCACTTGGTACTCGCGAACCATGCCTCATGGGCAATATGACTAAAACTCCATTCTCCGGAACAATGGAGCGAGCAATAGATTTGTTGGAAATCATACATACTGATGTATGTGGTCCAATGAATGTTGAGCCTCGCGGCGGGTATCATTATTTTCTCACCTTCACAGATGATTTGAGCAGATATGGGTATATCTACTTGATGAAGCATAAGTCTGAAACATTTGAAAAGTTGAAAGAATTTCAGAGTGAAGTGGAAAATCATCGTAACAAGAAAATAAAGTTTCTACGATCTAATCGTGGAGGAGAATAGCTGAGTTACGAGTTTAGTCTTCATTTGAAACAATGCGGAATAGTTTCGCAACTCACGCCACCCGGAACACCACAGCGTAATGGTGTGTCCGAACATCATAATCGTACATTACTAGATATGGTGCGATCTATGATGTCTCTTACTGATTTAGCGCTATCGTTTTGGGGTTATGCTTTAGAGACGGCTGCATTCATGTTAAATAGGGCACCATCTAAATCCGTTGAGACGACACCTTATGAACTATGGTTTGGCAAGAAACCAAAGTTGTCGTTTCTTAAAGTTTGGGGCTACGATGCTTATGTGAAAAAATTCAACCTGATAAGCTCGAACCCAAATCGGAGAAATGTGTCTTCATAGGATACCCAAAGGAGAGTGTTGGGTACACCTTCTATCACAGATCCGAAGGCAAGACATTCGTGCTAAGAATGGATCCTTTCTAGAGAAGGAGTTTCTCTCGAAAGAAGTGAGTGGGAGGAAAGTAGAACTTGATGAGGTAACTGTACCTGCTCCCTTATTGGAAAGTAGTTCATCACAGAAATCTGTTCCTGTGACTCCTACACCTATTAGTGAGGAAGCTAATGGTGATGATCATGTAACTTTATATCAAGTTACTACCGAACCTCGTAGGTCAAGTAGAGTAAGATCCGCACCAGAGTGGTATGATAATCCTGTTCTGGAGGTCATGTTACTTGACCATGATGAACCTACGAAATATGAGGAGGCGATGATGAGCCCAGATTCCACGAAATGGCTTGAGGCCATGAATTCTGAGATGGGATCCATGTATGAGAACAAAGTGTGGACTTTGGTTGACTTTCCCGATGATCGGCAAGCCATCGAGAATAAATGGATCTTCAAGAAGAAGATAGACGGTGATGGTAATGTTACTGTCTACAAGCTCGACTTGTTGCGAAAGGTTTTCGACAAGTTCAAGGAGTTGACTACGATGAGACCTTCTCACCCATAGCGATGCTTAAGTCCGTCCGAATCATGTTAGCAATTGCTGCATTTTATGATTATGAAATTTGGCAAATGACATAAAGACTGCATTCCTGAATGGATTTCTGGAAGAAGAGTTGTATATGATGCAACCTGAAGGTTTTATCGATCCAAAGGATGCTAACAAAGTGTGCAAGCTCCATCGATCCATTTATGGACTGGTGCAAGCATCTCGGCGTTGGAATAAACGTTTTGATAGTGTGATCAAAGCATATGGTTTTATACATACTTTTGGAGAAGCCTGTATTTACAAGAAAGTGAGTGGGAGCTCTGTAGCATTTCTAATATTATATGTGGATGACATATTGTTGATTGGAAATGATATAGAATTTCTGGATAGCATAAAAGGATACTTGAACAAGAGTTTTTCAATGAAAGACCTTGGTGAAGCTGCTTATATATTGGGCATCAAGACGCTTAATTGGACTTTCACAAAGCACATACCTTGATAAAGTTTTGAAAAGGTTCAAAATGGATCAAGCAAAGAAAGGGTTCTTTCCTGCGTTACAAGGTGTGAAGTTGAGTCAGACTCAATGCCCGACCACTGCAGAAGATGGAGAGAAAATGAAAGGTGTTCCCTATGCTTCAGCCATAGGCTCTATAATGTATGCAATGCTAAGTACCAGACCTGATGTGTGCCTTGCTATTAGTTTAGCGGGGAGGTACCAAAGTAATCCATGAGTGGATCACTGGACAGCGGTCAAGAACATCCTGAAAAGGACTAAGGATATGTTTCTCGTTTATGGAGGTGACAAAGAGCTCGTCGTAAATGGTTACGTCAATGCAAGCTTTGACACTGATCCGGATGACTCTAAGTCACAAACCGGATACGTGTTTATATTGAATGGTGGAGCTGTCAGTTGGTGCAGTTCTAAGTAAATCGTCATGCCGGGATCTACGTGTGAAGCGGAGTACATAGCTGCTTCGGAAGCAGCAAATGAAGGAGTCTGGATGAAGGAGTTCATATCCGATCTAGGTGTCATACCTAGTGCATCGGATCCAATGGAAATCTTTTGTGACAATACTGGTGCAATTGCCTTGGCAAAGGAATCCAGATTTCACAAGAGAACCAAGCACATCAAGAGGCGCTTCAATTCCATCCGAGATCAAGTCAAGGAAGGAGACATAGAGATTTGCAAGATACATACGGATCTGAATGTTGCAGACCCGTTGACTAAGCCTCTCTCACGAGCAAAACATGATCAACACCAAAACTCCATGGGTGTTAGAATCATTACTGTGTAATCTAGATTATTGACTCTAGTGCAAGTGGGAGACTGAAGGAAATATGCCCTAGAGGCAATAATAAAGTTGTTATTTATATTTCCTTATATCATGATAAATGTTTATTATTCATGCTAGAGTTGTATTAACCGGAAACTTAGTACATGTGTGAATACATAGACAAATAGAGTGTCACTAGCACACTAGTAGAAAACAGGGCTTTCGTTCGGGCAGGGCAAGCCCATTAGTCCCGGTTCAGTCATGAACCGGGACCCATGGGGGCATTCGTCCCGGTTCGTTAGCCCAGGGGGGGCGGCCGGGGCCTCGTGGGCATTGGTCCCGGTTCGTGGGGACCCATTTGTTCTGGTTCTAGGCACAAACCGGGACCAATGTGCCTCGCTCCTGGCCCACAACCATTGGTCCCGGTTCCAGCCACGAACCGGGACAAATGAGTTGCCTATATATACCCATCGCCACGGGAGAGCACTCCACAGTGCTCTGTTTTTTCTGGCCGGCGAGGGGGGCATTTGGGTGCTCTAGCTCACCTCCTATGCGCATGAGGTGTTCGATGAAATGTCTGAGCCACACTAGTTAATCTTTCTCCTCTCGAAACTCGACCTCCGAGCTCCATTTCCCCCCAGATTTGTCTAGGTTTAGCGGTCCGTCACGACACGTCCCCGTCTTCACCGCCGTCAATCGCCCGCGCGGATCTCGTCGCGGGCACCACCGTGGTGAGCCTCTTGTTCTTATCTTCTTTCTGAAAGAAAAAAGTTCTTACTTTAGATGGATACTTGTCTAATTTTCTTACATTTATTATTCCTTGTTATTATATAGTGCAATGGTTTTGGTATCCGCCCCCGTCGGCCCTCGTCCTGTCTATGATTCGGATGTGGTATATATTATCTTTTTATAACTATTTGGTTCATTTATTTTTTATGACAATTATGCCGACCAACGTGACATAGATTTTATTTATCTAGGAGGTGGTTGAACCGGAAATTCCAACCGACCCTATTGTTGAGAGGTTAAATTTAGTTGAAGAAGAAAACAATTACTTGAAGGAAAAAATAAAAAAATTGAGGAGGAGAAGGTGATATTGGAGTTGCATGTTGCGGATGTCGTCGATGATCACAAGATCAAGATGGATGCAATGCGGTTGAAGATTAGAAAGATTAGAAAATATGCCATTCATACCGAGGCTTGGTATCATTATGCAGTTGGATCAATTGTTACCTTGGTTGCGATTATGATCGCATTTGTTGTTGCATTGAAATGTTTTACATAATTTCAATGTATGGTTTAATTAGATGCTCCGGAGAGCTATATGTTGTTCAACGAGAACTATGTATGTACTTTGGTTTGAATGTGATGATGAACTTCTATTAATTTGGTCACTTATCTACTTCGAAAGAGATTGGCCGTTTTGTACACGAAGTGCATCCAGTTTTTGCCGTAACCCTCTTTACTTTCTTGCACATGCTATGTGGGTGAAATGATGATACCATGCCAACTTTCAACCTTTTCAGAGTTCATTTGAAATGCTTTTCAATTTCAGGGTCTTATAGCTCAAAATAATCAGTAAATGCATGAAAATAACAAATGAAGTCAGAAAGGGTCGAAATTTGATGATGTGGCTTTGAATGGTGCATTTTGAACACAGAAAAACTTTGGAGTTCAAATAAGTTCAAAAAAATGAAATCCCTTTGTAACAGACGAGTTTCCGTATGAAACCCTGATACTTCGAAAGAGATTGTCCATTTTGTACACGAAGTGCATCCAGTTTTTGCCGTAACCCTCTCTACTTTCTTGCACATGCTATGTGGGTGAAATGATGATACCATGCCAACTTTCAACCTTTTCAGAGTTCATTTGAAATGCTTTTCAATTTCAGGGTTTTATAGGTCAAAATAATCAGTAAATGCATGAAAACTAACAAATGAAGTCAGAAAGGGTTGAAAATTGATGATGTGGCTTTGAATGGTGCATTTTGAACACAGAAAACTATGGACTTCAAATAAGTTAAAAAAATGAAATCCCTTTGTAAGTAAAATCCCTTTATAGAACTCTAATAGCAAAAGGAATGAACTAAAAAGCTTTAATAAACCTCTAGTATTTTTTAAAATAAAATTATATAAAATTCATGCCACTCAAATTATCAAAGTATTTTCTGTTCAAAACATGAAAAGCAGAAAGAAACAAAATAAACTTTAATAAATAAGTAG